>NC_056735.1:718355947-718525947 GCF_019279795.1 Protopterus annectens | reverse complement strand
TCTAGGTAAAATGTTCATTTTGATTATTGATACTTTGGCCAAGAATGGTAGTTTTAGGTTGTTCTATCTTTTGCAGACTTGCATTATATTTTGCCATTTAAGGTTTACATTGTGTTGGTAGAAGTCTTTGTTACTCTGGAAAAAGGTGATTCCCAAGTATTTAGTTTCTTCTTTAATTTTTATTGTGTTTAACAATGGTATTAGTGAGATGAGTTTGGGTGTTTTTAGGGGGAAAATATTAGTTTTTATTACGGTTTAGTTTGTAGTTAGACATAGTCGAGAAATGTTCAATTGCAGCTATTATTTTGTTTATATCTGAATTTGGTGTAGTGCAGTATATGTTCAGATCATCTGCAGAAGCAGTGAGGTATATTTTGAAGTTGTGCATTGATGGAGGATTGTGATATGTATTTTGTTTAATATATAGAAAGAGTGGTTCTAGGTATAGGTTAAACAGGAAGGGCGATAGTGGGCATCCTTGTCTTGTTCCATTTTTTATTAGGATCCTATTTGACCAAGTTTTATTTATATACAGAGATGTGTATGGGTTGCTATAGAGAGTTTGGATGATCTGAATGAAGTTATTGGGTATATTAAAGTAGGGTAGTGTTTGGAGTAAAAATTCTAGATTAACCCTATCAAATGCCTTGTGGGCATCTACTACCATTGTGCAGATGTTGATATTGTATCGGTTAGCGTAGGATATTAATGCATCTAATGTTAATGTATTGTCACTAGTCTGTCTATGTGGTATAAAACAAGATTGTTCTGGGGAGAGGATTTTTTCTATCAGATTTTTCATTCTGTTTGCAAGTATAGAGGTAAATATTTTAGTATCTATATTTAAGAGGGAGATGGGTCTGTAGCTGTCGGGGTTTTAGGGGTCTGTGTGTTCTTTTAATATAAATATAGTTTTAGAGGCATTAAAGTGGATATCATTTATTTTATAGTTTATTATGTAATTCAGTGTACAGTATAGTAGTTTGGCTAAAGGGGGAAAATGCTTTGTAAAATTCTGATGTGAGTCCATCCGGACCCGGAGCCTTATGCACTTTTAAGTGTTTGATTGTTGTAATAATTTCACTGATGGATATCTGCTCAGTTAGTTTTTTTTGTTGGTCTAAATTGAGTTTAGGGAATTTCAGTTTTTGAAGAAAAAGAGTTCTATCTTCCTTTGAGGTTTGTAGTATTTGTGCTCCATATATTTGAGAGTATATTTGTTCAAATGTTTTAATAATGTCTTCATTTTTGTGTAGTTTTGTCTCTGTAGTTTATTTCTGATATATTGGAGGCATTTTGTGTTGGCAGATAATTCTGGCCAGAGCTCTAGATGGTATTTGAGCTTCTTCTGCATAAGTGGCTAACATTCTGGCTTCATAGAAAGATAGGTTCCTGGTTTCTAACATATATAGATCCCTTTGCAGTTTTAAAAGTTCTGCTTCTGTTTGGTTCTTAGGGTTATTTATTAGTTCTTTTTCAAGATGCTCTATTTTCCCTTTCAGTATATGTTCCTCTTTCAGTTGTATTTTTTTATAGTATGCTGCTCTTTTGATAAACAATCCTCTGATTTGTGCTTTGGTTGCAGCCCATTCTATGTCAGTTGGTACTTGGGAGTTAGTGATATTTGTAAGAGCTATTTTTAGTATTGCTTCTGTTTCTTTTATTACATCCATTTTGGAAAGTAAATTAGGGTTTAATGACCAATTATGACCCCTATTCTCTAAATATATATTTTTGTCCCAGTTAATGTTCAGTGTGATTTTGGAGTGATCTGAAAAGAACCTGGTATGTATAGTTATTGTTGGGTCCATGTTAATGAATATGTCAGAGATTAAGGAGATGTCTATCCTTGACCACATTTTGTGGCATTGCGAATAGAATGTGAATTTCCCTGTTTTATCTGCACTGTTCCCATGTTTAAAAGGGTCATATAGTTTGAAATCTTGTTTGAGTTCATTAAGGGCTAATGTGGCTTGTTTATTATGTGATTTGGTCAGATTAGATTTATCCTTTTCTGGGTTTTGATATGTATTCCAGTCACCTCCAATCACTAGGTAGTGATCTTTAAATTGGTTTAAGGTTGGGTATAATGACATAAAAAAGTGGTTATTACAGGGTGCGTAAACATTAAGTACCATTATAGGTTTTGGTATTGTAGGACTATTAAATGTTACATAGCACCATCTTCCCTCCTTGTCAGCTTTGGTTTTAAGTATTTTTTCCTTAAATTGTTTTTTAATTATTATGGCAGCCCCAGCACTGTTTGTTTTCCCCTCTGAAGCTATGATTTGACTTATCTATTTCTTTCTGCTAATTTCTGCCCATTGATCTGCAGTCAAGTGTGTTTCTTGTATTAGTATGAGGTTGGCTGTGGTTTTAATGTAAGGTGTAAGAATAGTTTTCTTTTCTTCTTGTTTTGGAGCCCTTTAACATTCCATGATTCTATTTCCCACATTTATTTATTAGGTGTATTCCTTAGATATGCCATGTATATTAGTTTTGTTTTGTTAGTTTTGTATGTGTTACTGTGTGATGGTTTAGGAAAGCATCTATTTGTCCCCGTCCCTACACTGTGGCTAACCACTATATCCCTGGACCAGGAATAATCAGGGTGGGAGGATGAAGGTTCATTATATGGTTTACCTTTACATCTAATCTTGGAATGTGTTTTCTTTTTAGATATAGATTTACTCCATAGTATCCCCCCTGTGTTACTATAAACAATGTGGACAAAGCTGAACAAACTAGTTCCCTCAACAAACACTGCTACTTAATATCCCTAGCCTCTTCCAACATATTATTTATAGGTTCATAGGTTCATAGGTTCATACTAGGCTATCTGCCCGAGGGCATTTATAAGCCTAGCCCATTGTTTTGTGGCTTACGCCACCCCTTTAGTATGGGGAACTGTACCCATTATTTTGCTGTGCCTCTGTCGAGCAGTGACACTGAGGTAATTCCTGGGGTATATCTGCGATCTCCTATCCATTGGTCAAGATTTCTCTTGAACAAGGCCAGCGAGGTGCTCTGCCTCACATGTACCGGGATTTTGTTCCACAGCATAGGGAGTCTTTGGGTGATGAATCTATCCCTCCAGCACATCCTATTAATAGCCGTGTCGAGGTTTAAGTCTCCCGCCCTTGTGGCTCTGATGGATCTAGATTTTTTGAGGTGAAGCATATTCATCAAATCTGGGTTTGACATGGCCTTGTATGTTAGGCAAAGGTCACCTCTGAGCAAGCGGTGGCGACTGAATAGAGCTGGAGTTCTTTCAGTCGGGCAGCATAGGACAGATTTTTGAGACCCTTTATCCTTTTGGTGAGGAACTTTTGTGGCCTCTCCAGCTGCTGCAAGTGTCGGGTCAGATACATTCGAATGGGGCATTGTACTCAATCATTGGTCTGATGAGTGATGAGTAAAGGGAGACTATGACCTCCCTTGATCTAGATGAGAATCCTTCATGATAAGGTGGGCAATGTAGAAGGACTTCCTAACTACTTTAGCTACATGGGTGTCGAATGACAGACTACTATCAACCTGGGTCCCCAGGTCCCTGATAACTTCTTCTGTGCTCAGTGGATTGCCACCTATTTGGTAGCTAGGGGTAACCTTGTTTTTCCTGAAGGGTATGACTATGCATTTTTTGGCATTTAACTTTAGGCCGTGGCTCTGGCACCAGTTATCCGTTTCTGTGAGACCCTTCTGAAGGATATCTGTGTCAGATGTGTTTTCTACTATGGCCCAGTTTGCAGTCATCTGCAAACTTTGTCAGCCATAACCCTCCTGTGTTTGCTTGTACTTGGAAAAGTAGATGCCAAACAAGAGTGGGCCCAGGACTGAGCCCTGTGGGACACCACTTGTGACAGGCTTTGAGTCTGACATGGCGCCAGCAACTCTGACCCTGTGGGTTCTGTCACTCAGCCAGTTTGCAACCCATCTTGTGATGTATGGGTTAACATTTAAGCTGATGAGTTTTTCAATGATACCCGAGTGGGGTATTGTATCGAAGGCCTTAGCCAGATCGAGGTAGGCTGTATGGACTGCCTTTCCTCATCAATGGCTTTGGTGACTGTTTGAAAAAGTCAACCAAGTTTAAAAGGCATGATCTGCCTTTGACAAAGCCAAACTGGGTTGGATCCAAAGTCTGCAAATTCCCTATGTCTTTATTTATGAGGTCCATTATGATCCTCTCCATGGCTTTGCAGATAAGGCTTGTCAAGCTAATGGGCGGTAATTTCCAGGGTCTGTGGAGGCACCGCCTTTGTGAAGTGGGACCACAGTTGCAGTGCGCCACTCCTGGGTGCGTATCCAGAGGTAAGACTTTGATTAAACAGCTGTCCTAGCTGTGGGTTTAATTCCTCAATGAGTTCGTGGAGCACACAGCCGGGGACACCATCGGGTCCCATGGATGCTGTGTTTTTGCTTTGGAGAGAGCAGTTCTCACTTGGGCGCTGGAGATGTTTGGGGGCTGCACTCATTTGGTATAGATATCTCTCCTTTGGGGGAGGGAGAAGTTTGCACTGAACCTGTCAGCCAGTATGTTGGCAATGTCTGTAGGATCAGTAATCTTCACATCATTTTGAACTAGTTCTGAGCATATCTGGGAGTTTCCTCCTAGGTTTCTAACATAGCTAAAGAAGGCCTTATGATTGTCTTTTGAGTCTTTAGCTATTTTTCTCTCGAAATTTGCTTTGGATGATTTTATGAGAGCTCTTAGTTTTTACTTATAGTGATCAAGGGTGTCTTACCTTTTAAGGATTTTGCTCTATCTTGTAGTAGCTTCCTCCTTTTGTTGTAGAGTTTGTTTATGGCTGGGGTCCACCAGACTGGACGCTTGCCTTTGGTACAAAGAGTCTTTGTTTTGCTTGGGATTGCCTTATCCATGCAGTCCTGCAGGTGCTGGTAGAAGGTGTTTGTAAGTGATTCAGCAGCTTGAGTATTGTTTTCCATGGCTCGGGGCCTGAAAGGAGACCACACTAGTCTTTAGAAGTGTGAAGTCGGCTTTTGAGAAGTTCTTTACTGTGGTCTTTTTATTTCAGGTGGGGGTGGGATGAGGACCTCCAGCGAGATTAGTTTGTGATCTGATCTCACCAGTGAGGGGTATACTTCGGTGTTGAGCATTGTGCTCCCATGTTCGTGATGATGAGATCAAGTATGTTATCTCCTCTTGTGGGGATGGTGACTAGTTGTTCCATGGCATTTGAGTTTATGAATTCCAGGAACTTTTGGGCTAGGGTGTTTGGGCTTGAGTAGTGTTCCCAGTCTATATTAGGGTAATTGAAGTCACCTAGTATGATGGTGTTTGGTGATACATTTATCCCCTCTAGTGTTTTCAGGAAGGCCATGTGAGTTTCCTGAGTTTGTGAGGGTGGCCTGTAACATGCTACAATTTGCAGAGCAGTCTTGCCTATGGTTAATTGCACCTGGATGGTCTCCGATGCATCGTGCGTTGCCACCAGTCTTGAGGTGTGGGTGTCCTTGATGAATATGGATACCCCCCCCCCCTTCTTGGTATTGTCCGGATTTTGGGGCCGGAACGCATGATATGAGGTAAAACCTGATAGCGCTGGGGTGCTCTCAGGAGCCTTGAACCAGGTTTCTGTCACAGCACAGACATCGATGTTCTCCATACTGAGAAGGGCCTCGATGACGTGCATTTTGAGTTTTAGACTTCTGGCATTGAGCAGCTTTACCCTTAGTTTTTTCCTTTTTGTGTTCTAGGGTGGTAGGTTTAGAATTTGAGCCTTGCCTAAAAAGGCACTATGGGGTTGCAAGAGCCTTTGCCAATATCCGAATCCCAGGGTGACAGGTGCAAGCCGTCCCTTGCAAAGCAGCGTGGCTTGTCCAGCATGTCATCCCAGGCAGACAGATACTGGATCCCCTTTGAATGACACCAGTGTTTAAGCCAATTGTTAAAGCTGATCATCTTATCTCTGTATTGTGGCATCATTCTTGGTGAAGGTAGGATACTGCTCAAGGTCAGGGTCATACCTGCCTGGGCTACATAATCAGAGAGCTCCTCAATGTCTCTTTTCATGTAGTCCAAGGAGTACGTCTCAGGTCGTTTACACCAGCGTGGACAATGACTGAGTCATATTTGTACCTGCTGTTGAGAGACCTGAGTGCTTGCGTTATGTGGCGGATTCTAGCGCCCGACAGGCAGCTTACTGTGACCTTCTCCTTACTCAGTCTGGTGAGCGGGACATCAGTGTGTCTGACTATGGAGTCACCAATGACTAGTGTGTCTGGCATTGTGTTTGGCCTTAAGGGCTGTGACTGTTTGACACTCTGACTGTGAGGTCTATGTGTTGTGGGTGTTGTGTTCTGAGGTGGTGGTTGTTTGGGTGTCTGCTTTGGTGGCCTCTGCTGTTTTGGTAGATTTTGATCAGAGCCTCCGAGTATGTCTTTGTGTGTTTATGTGTATGATTTGAGGTTGTAATGGTACTATGTGAGACTGGGTCTATAGTGTGTGTGGTAACCTTCTCCTCCTGACTGGTCTTGCCAGTCCTATGTTGAGAGAGCTCAGCCTCCAGTTTGGCCGTATAGTTGCATCTCGCATGTATTTGTGATTTGTGGGAGGAGGAAAGGGTTGTCTGTGTACATGAGGCAATTGAAACATTGCCTCAATATTCCCAGGTTCACCAGCTGAGCAGGAGAGGACACTAGCAACTGATCCTCGACATGCTAGAAGGGTAGACGAAAAACTTTAAAAAAGATTCGGGGCGTGGGTGACCGAGAAATGGGGGTTACCTTTTGGGGTACTATCTATGACAAGAGTGCCGTATCAAGGTAATAAGTACTGTAGGAGCAAGTGCTAGGTTTAATAGATAGAGAATAGTCTACTTGGAGTCAAGTAGAGTTGATCTTTGTAGTTATAGGATACGCTGATTTGATCAGTAGTATAGTTCGAGGAAGGTAGTTTTAAGGGAAAATTTGAAGAGTGGACTTTAGGTAGCCCGAATAGTTTAAACCTGCTTAACCGGCACTGCCCTAGTGTGCAACAGTGGCAGGTCGGCGCTAAATCGCTCTAAATGGCGCTAACGCCGGTTTAGTGCGTTTTATACCAGGGGGCTGGAAAAAGCTAGAAACTGGCCCAAAACGACCAATAAACTACTAGTTACTGGCTGAAACCTCACAAAACTGGACAAGGCGCAGCTCAATGCTTCCCACTCCCACTGGTAAGCAAGGTAGCTTCCCTTCCCCCAATTAAGGCAAGGAAACAGTACACAGGAACTACAACCAAAGCCCAGGAATCAGCAACTCTGAAACTGGACTAAACTAGTAAAGCAGGAAAGCAAGGTAGCTTCCCTTCCCCCAAATAAGGCAAGGAAACAGTACACAGGAACTACAACCAAAGCCCAGGAATCAGCAACTCTGAAACTGGACTAAACTAGTAAAGCAGGAAAAACAAGAGATATTTTTTTCTTTTTTTTCACAAAACAGGCAGAAACATGTACAGCAAACACTTATAAATGCTATGAATCAGCTACTACAGCTTACACAGAAGAATTTGCTACAAATACAGTCATGGTATTGCATTTAAGGTACAGCATGTATTGTTTTTGTCTTGTGACTAATTCTTTCTAATAGTATTTTTAAAACAGCATATTAATATACATTCCTCAGTAAATTATAGCAATATGTGTACCATAGTAATATTGTTAAACAGTCAATCTTGTCATTTTTACATTTTTCTCTCATTTGACTTCTTTTTTCTCCCCTTTACTTATTCAGGTTTCGGCCTTCTTTGGTGCCTATAGTGATGTTTTTCCACATCAATCTGTGTGGGTTATAAAATACATACCTGGCACCTATTTAACAGAAGTAGGAAGTATAGAGAGACAAAAAAAAAAAAAGAAAAGAAAAACAGCTTAGCCAAACAGTCCTTCTGCAATAGTTGACATATTAAGGCTATATTTACATTATCCCAAGATTGTTAGGTTATTTTACTAATTTCCTGAGATTACTTCTCTCCAGGATCTTTTAACACATTTCTAGTATTTACATAAAACATTTAACAATTTTTCCCTTTTTTTTCCCAATATTAATCTATGAGCTAGCATAATTCTGACAGCTTATTTCTTGCCTATTATTTAAGGCTGGAGTTTCATTCACCTACACAGTACTGGGTGTACTGTTTTAGTGAATGGTTCAGTTCAACAGTACCTTATTTCTTCAAGGTTTTGCTTGCAGGTTGGTTGACATCTATGGTGCAGCTTTATTCTTTTAGCTGGTGCAGATCAATTTTCATTTTTCAGGCAGTAAAATCCTTTGGAGCTTGCTGAAATCCATTTTGTCTGACTGTTCTTAATGAAGCCATCAAAAGCCTAGGAGGACTGAATTTGCAAGCCAATATCTGAGATGGGAACTTCCTTCCTATATTCGTGCGTCGGAAACAGCAGTTCATTTTTGGTTCCCACCCAGGCTGTACTTCCCTTTCCTGTGTTCCTCATGGCTCACATCAATGACCCAAGGGCCTAGGCAGCAAGGGGAAGATTTCAGAGTTGGATCCCAGCTAGAGTGCTCATGAATGGGGGTCATTTTTTCATCCAAGGGACCTTTATCTTTTTTTTGTGGATTTATTTCACTTCTGAAGGTGGAATTTGCTTGAAAACAGCCAGGAATGTCTCTTTTGGGTTAGCAACCATGTATTTAATCTCTTTGATGTAAAAGATTAACTGATTTGGATATTTCATCTGGAATTTGATTTTTTTTTTCTATTAGGAACCTGCAGTATGGAGATAGTAGTTGTCTTGCTTGTCTTATTTGTATTGGGAGGTCTTGAGCAAAGGAGATTTTATTATTATTCCAGGTGAGTGTGCCTTTTTTCTTTGCTGCCAGTATGATTTTATTTACATCTTGGTAGTTTAATATTTTAATATAGACAGGTCTTGGTTTCAAAGATGTTTGCATTTCCCTCAGAGCTCTGTGGGCTCTCTCTATTATTATTTGCTGCATTTCTTCAGATTCCTCTAGGAGGGAATTTATTATTTGCTTGATTGTTGGTATTAGATTGTTATGAAGTACAGTTTCAGGTATTCCTCTGATGATGATATTGTTCCTTCGAGATCTTGCTTCCAGGTCTGTTAATTTTGCTTGTAAGTTTTGTATTTCTTTGTCATGGGCATCAGTTTTTTGAGAAATAGAGTCTATTTTTATTTCATTTTCTATTATTTTGGACTCAGATTTTTCCATTCTGGATATTATTTGGCTGAATGAGTCACCAAAGGTTTGAAATTGTAATGATAAGTCCTTTAATGCTTGCTGGATAGGTAATAAGGCAGATTTTATGTCTTCCAGATTAGCTGGCTGGTCTGTCTTGGATTTATTTGTATTTTTAGAGTTGCTAGTTTGTTTAGTTGTCTTTTGTCTTTTTGAAGTTGTGTCTTTCTCAGGTGAGGCTAGTACTGAGAATATGGTCTTAGTTGTTGTTGTTTCCATATTATTTTCCCCTTTTGACATCTTGCTGTATAGTGTTTTACCAATCTTGCAGTCAGATGCAGGGCCTTAGTGGCACATTGCTTAAGCTGTTATTCAGAAATCTTAGTTAATCCTGCTGTTTCTGAGCTGAATCTGTCACTTTTTCTTCCTCTTTTGTTTGCTGGATGATATTAGCAGTAAATATCTACAGTTATTTCTGTATTATTAATTCTGCGTTGCCTTCTGGGTTTGTTTTAATCCAGGGTATATCGAGACCTAGGTGGCAGCAGTGCTCACAGAACAGCGGCCATTTTGAACTCCCAGTGTACTTAATTTAATATTTATTTGTATATTATTTGTGTGATTTCCTCATAATTTTATTAATTAATTAATTTCATTGAATTATGTTGTCACTGATTTTGATTTTTCTTTTCTTTTAAAATTCTTTGATAATTTTTAACTGAGAACAGATTCCTTAAATAAGTATGCCATTAATGATTCGCTAAAGTGTAGGTATATTGTCCAGTTTACTAAATGCTATGTGCATATAAAGGAAACACCTGTTAACACTGTAGACTTGCATTCTTCATGTCAAAAGTTGGTTGATTTTCTTACTATTATTAATAGTAAATCTAGACTTACTGAAGTTGATTGCACTTGTGCAATTGGCACAGCTTGTAAAACTGTTGTTATATATATATTAATGACTGGGCTGATGAGATACGTGCTATTAGGCAAAGTGCAAATAGGAAAGTCGGTGTACACTGTCAGTAAGGATCACTCTACCTCTGTTAAACTTGATCCTGCCAATGATAACTTTGGAATTTAGGATATAAATATTTAGCAATGTGAGAATTTAGAGCATGTAGAAGAAAATATAAACAAGGAAAGGGAGACATTCACAACAAATAACTAAAAAGAAAAAGACACTGATTAATGTATATAACGCAAAGAGAATATATGCTAAAAAAGACACACAGATTACAGGGAATGATAACATTGAATCACAAACCATTCAGTCAACAGAAAATGACATAATTTTCCAACAGAGAAGGTAGGAAAGAAACGCATGGGGCAGGCTAAAAGGGACAAATCAAAACTAAACTTGAACAGATTAAAGAACATCACTATAAGAAAAAAGAGAAGAAATACTGAAATTGATAACATGGCTCAAGCTGAAGAAGTACAAAGAACACTGGATGAGAATTATATGGTTGAAAATTAAATAAGCAGTGAAACAGTGAGATTATTAAGACTAATAGTGATTAAGCTAATTCCTTTTTAACACTTGATATAACAGATCAGCGGTGGCTGATGACTTCAAATCAAAGGAGGGCTGCAGGAGACAGCTGAGTGGGTGGGGTCAATGGGAATGGGTGTGACCAACTAGAAAGGGGAGGAGCTATGCTCAAAACTGCAAAAACTGTCACTTTAATTACTTATGTTGCCCTGGGTGCCAAACCATCATTATGAGAGTCCAGTCAAGACAAAATGAAGGGTAGAAGAAAAAAAATATTTCAATGCATTGGCTGCATGACAGCTTACTTAATATCTAGATGGAAACAAAAATGTTGTGAGGCATGAAAAAATAAATTACTTTTTAAATACATTACTGGAATGCCAGTCAAAATCAAGTATAAGGAAAACAAGCAGCACTCAACTCAAACCACTTCTCCTTGCACTGCAGTTCTAATTATAATTTATATTCAGCTTTATTAAACTACAAAATAGCATGCTGAAAGTATCAATATCTGTGATACCCCCACTTGTAAAAATGTTTTATACAAAAAATACCTGCTGCCTGACAACAACTATCTACTTGTTTCATGGAGAAAACATGATCAAAGTAAAAAATGAAAAGCAAACAAGAAACAAGCTCAACATACATTGCTTAAAGGATTACTGCACAGGTTATGGACCACACACGATAGATTGGCATTCTGTTTAGTTTGCAGGTAAAGCCTGCAAAGATGACTGCAAATCTCCAACAAATGTAATGAGCTTCATAAAATAATGTAATCCTGTCCTTCATTACAAATACTGTCATATGCATTTCAATACCCAAGGCTTATACGCTATCTAGTTATGTAAGTATTCTCTGCATGGCAACAACAGAAAGGCTTTCAATGTTGGCAGTTCTTTAACAGTATGCTTATTAAAGCTTAATTGCATCTTACAATCTCAGACAAGCTTACCTAATGGTCATTAAAGCACTGCTACTTAAACACAGAGCAACAGGCACTTTCTGAATAATAATAAGCATAAATCAATAGTATAAAAATATGACAGAAACCAGAACATTCTGCAAAATCAAGGACAGATGAAAAGTCACTCTAGTACTTGTGTCTACCTTGGATGGGGGGGATACTCTGCACATTTACACTGCATAACTGCTCCTTGCCTTGCTTGGACACATCCAGAGTCACTACATGGGGGAGTGGGATGCAACAAGTATGTCACAATTTGAAATGCCTCTGGCTGACTGTGATGGCCCTGACACATTTGTCATACCTCTCAAACACAGAGCAAGAAATCTGGACAAAGCCATACATATAAGTGGGACAAAGGCTCAAAATAAGGACAATTTTTAAATATTGCTCTTATAAACTTAGAAAGATAATAGAATAGTTGGTCTCTCATTAGTATGAATTTTTTGAAGGGTATGAAATATGAAACTGAAATGTCTGTTATTATTTTCTAACTTCCGTCTTTAATGATTTGCCACTAATTTGCCAAAATAACACAATTTTATGAAAAACGGACCAAAAATGTGATGCAAAAATATAAAATAGCCACACAATACAGCTGGGAACCTGTCAAAGAAGGGACACATTTTAAATATTAGTATTGCTAACTTGAGCAGCTGACAAAATAAAAGAATCTACATGCATTTCTGAAATAAAAGTAATCTATAACTCTGATTATTACAGCTATTTATTAATTGTAAATCCTCCATGTTTTCTTTAAAAATTGCTATTTTGCAGAGGGATTATTAGGGGAAGAGCAACATTTTGAGCAAAAAATTGTGGACAGTTGAGAGATTTGGATATGCCTAATTCTATAAAGCAATTTATTTGCATGTACCTCTCAACCTGTTAATGCAGGAAATCTGGACAAGGCCAAATATATTCCGGGATCATATAAACAGTGCTAAAAATTGCTCTTGTATAAACTGAGATAGTTGATAGAATAACAGGTCTTGCTTTAACATGCATTTTTCTGAAGGTTATGAAGTCTGAAACTCAGTGGCTGTTATTATTTAGTGACTTAATTCCTAAACGATTTGCCAGAAAACCACAAATTTTATGAGGAACAAACCAAAAATAAGAAGCAAAAATCTATTCATTCTGCAAAAATCTGGACAGTTGAGGAGAGGTATAGTTCAGCTGGGGCTGTCTTTGAGTTTGCCGCCCTTCCCCCTCACAAAATCATGGTTGAATGGAGCCTCCCCCTGCAGCCATTCCAATGAATCATTACTTGACTATTTCACCCCATTTACCATAAAAACTAATGTGCATACTGCTTTACTTCTGCGATGATTTGGACTTCATTTGAAAGTTTTATTTTGCATTTTACAGTGCAAACACTAATAGATATCTGCTAAACAAAGCAATGCAATCTCACAATGAAAACAGACTTAGCATTAAAACTTATCTGCCCTTGAAACTCACATTCATTGAAACAGCATTGAAACTCACATTCAAAGAAAATACATTTGCCAGTGGCAGATAAAGATTAACTTTGGGTTTGGGCTTTTTTAAAAACACAGGCCCCTTGCACATGAAACATACACATGCTCTTTCATGCACCTTCCTGATTGTATTCAATTATATTCCTTATTGTTTTGAACATTTTTCCAGTAAACAATGAAACAAAATGCATGCACCAATAATGACAAAACTGCCCAATTCAGAATGTTTCCATCATAAAAGTCTACAAAAACTTCTACAGTCCACCAGTATCAGTATATATGCACAATCTCTGAAGAAGTAAAAGTCATTCCACATTAAAGAGATCTGTAACTAATGAAGAGGTTGCTGCTAGCAAACAACTTTATATTTCATTGTTTCATCTACAAATAAAGTGCCTATTACCCTTGAGGAATAAATTGCCTATGTTACACTAAAAAATGATAAGCTAGTAATATTGCAATAAGGAATGGATGGCAAACTGACAACAGGTTCATAGTTACTAGGTATCTTTGCCAAAAAGGAGTGCAGCATCTACCCTCTTTGCAACACAGTACAGTATCAGCAATGCATCTATCTACTGTGGGAGTATTGCCCACAGCTTTCTGCATCAAAAGCAAGTACACTACCTGTTGTGCTATTAACAATGCAAGCCAACTCAGCATAAGTAGCACTAAACTTTTGCTCCCCTGCAGCTCTCAGCTCCTTGTAAAATCTACTCACTCAGCTGTATCTCTGAACTTTGCAGCACAAGAAATCTGGAAAAAGCCAAAATTTATTGAGGGGGGACAAAAGCCAAAAAACCAGGGACACATTTTAAACATTGCTTGTATAATGTTGGAAAGTTGCTAGAATAAAACGCTGTGTCACCGCCATATATTTTACTGCCAAGTCTTGAACCCAGGACCCTGTGCAAAACAGTCAAAGCAACATACCACTATGCCAAATTAGTTGTTCTGTGAAAGAGTGGAAGACTGAAACTTAAATGGCTACCATTTAGTGAATTCCGTTCTCACCTAAGCTGTCAACCTCTTAACACAAAACATCTGAACAAAGTCAATAATGGGGGAATACAGCCCCCAAACATATTCAGTGAATTCAGTTCTTACCATAGCTCTCAACCTTCGCACAAAAAACCTGGACTAAGCCAATAATGGGGGAATACAGTCCCAAAATAGGGACAAATTTCAAATATCCATCTCATAAACTTAGAAAATTGCTAGAATAAATTTTTTTGTGTTACTATGTACTTTCTGAAGAATATGAAGTCTGAAATTCAAATGCTTGCCATTATTATTTAACATTTGTGAACCAGGAAAGTCTGACTTGGAACAAAAGCCAATTTTCAGCAGAGGCTCAGGGAGAAACACTCCAGACACATGTCTTTGTAAGAAGGGAGGACAACAGAGCACCCAGAGGGTGCCCACACAAACACAGGAAGAACATGAAGACTCCACACAGAAGGCACCCCAGCCAAGAATCAAACCAGAGAACCTGTAGCTGTCAGGTAACAATGCTACCACTGCACCACTGCACTACTGACTCTGCAAGGACACAAAAATACAGAAACCACAGATTTTATGAGGAACAAAACAAGTATGAGGGAAAAATCTGCAATTTTCTTTACAAATGGTGGTGGGTAGGAAATTCAGGCTCTTGCACTCACGTTTTTATTTTTGTATTTTCTTTTTTTATTTTATTTTCTTCTTTGTTTACAGCTGGCTGGGCTGCAATCCTGTAGCCCAGTAGCTCAAGCCTCCCCTGGAACAGATATCACTGAATTACCAGTGGGATACTCTTCAGATCTGGTCAGAAATTATATACCAGCAATTAATTTTTCAATTAGTAGAGGAACTGATACTTATATTTGCAGACAGGATAATGAACATTGAATATGTTATGTTTGCCAGGAGCAAAAATACATGATGTGACTAGGGCCTTAGAATGCTTTAATGAAAGGAAGAATGGAGCTGTTTTTAGTCATGTTAGTACAAATTATACAGTGACCCTCCATTAGTATTCCAAAATGTGCACACTGATTGGCCAGCATGCCCATTGTAAATCCCACAATACACCAATGGAAAAAGGTCCGGTCACCCAAACTTTTTTCCATTGGTATAAAGTGTCCAAAACAAAAAATGGAGCAATGGAGACTTTCTTTTCTCCATTGCTTCCGTTTCAAAGCACTGATGTACTGGGTATGTGTAGGAATGCAAGTCCCATTCGCATGCACAGTACATCAACACAAGGAAGCAATATACCAGCACTGGCGGAAGAACAGTAATGCGCCATTATACACAGACATTATTTAAGAAAAGTAAGTTTTTTTTTTCTTAAATGTTATTGTATAATAGCAATAACCGACTCCGTGGTTGTGGCTTCACCTTTGTGATTAAACCACGCCAACAGTGGGTAAATCTTCAATATACCACACCACATCGTCGGTTATTGCTTAATTACTTCATCTTTAAGGACTCTTTAACTGTTAGTAAGGTACTTACAGCCCTCTTAGATAGCATAACTTGTATAGATGTTAGGACATATTTTTCACAAACCTTGAATGAAAATATTTTTTTTTTTGATAAATAACTGCATGAAAAAATGGCACATTTTAAAAAATGTGTAAAACATCCAAGCATAATTCTGTGCACATGTGCATTTAGACAAGACAAAATCCACTTGTCTAGAAAAGTGAAGAAAATCACTGCTGCAGATATGTTGCCATATTTGACTAATACAAGAAGGAATTTTTGAGGTCAGAAATTTAACAGCTCACAGAAAGTAAAACTTGATGTATCTCTGCTGGTTCCTAATGCTAGGAGAATTATTAATAATTTAACTGGAAAATTTGCTAGATTTACTCATGATTGATGTTGTTACTGTTTGGGAAATATGGTTAAAGAATAATGACTCAAAACCAGTTCTGTCAGGGTATAAATGTTTTACTGTAACAGACATTCTATCAAAAACAGGTGGCGGTGTTATGACTGGGATTAAAGGTTGTTATTAGACCTGTGATTATTTACATGTTTGATGACAAGACCTACTGTCGACTGTGTAACTATGATGATAAAAAACAGCTCTGGTTGATCTCCTCCCTGCCCAGACAAATTACTCTTTCATTCACTCCCTCTGTCTCGCCTATTATCCCTCTCTCTCATAACTTCTCCTCCTCCTCTCTCCTCCTTCCTCTTACAGTCCCTCCCTCCTGCTTTTCCTCCATCTTATCCCTATCTCATCTAGCTGATTTCTCCCCTCTGTGATGTCAGTATAGTATCCAAATGTACCTACAATGTCTACCTTGTTGATTTCCCAAGTCACTATATAAACATTTATTCATCTGCCACATCTCAATGCATATTCTACTTGTATCTCTAGTCCTCTGTACATAAAATATTTTTCTATTTGTAAAAACTTTAAGTCATCTGCCACATCTCAATGTATGTACTACTTGCATTTCGATTATATTATCAGTCCTTTATTATTGTATTATATATTGCACTGCTAAAAATGCTTATAAAGTTTGTACATTATAGTCTATAATTGGAGCTTTTCTCCCCAGGCCTCTGCTTTAAATCAGTTCTTTCTGACCTAGTCAGACCATCCTTGTAAACAGATGTAAAATAAATTAATAAAATAAACTCTAGAGAAGATAATTGTTGTACTGTATAGACTACCAGTCAAGTGCTGATGACTCAGAGGAATTTATACATTCCTTGCATGAAGCACAGGAGGGAAATAATAGTAGCTGGGGACATAAATTTACCAGAAACAGACTGGAATTATTCTGATTCAACAAAATTAGTAAGGAAATTATTTACTATGTATGTTCAGGACCAACAATTGCTGCAGATTGTAAACAAACCTAGCAGGGAACAGAACATACTGAACATTGTTTGTGCTCCTAAGGAAATGACTGTTACTTCATGTCAGGTTTCACCAAAGTTGATGTGCAGCGATCATGAACCAAAAGCACAGAAGATAAACAATGGACTAAATGAAAGCAAAGTGGTCACTGCGTAAAGTGGAAAAAACTGAAGAAGGAATGTGGCAAGTTTTGAAAGGGAAATTGAAGAAAAAAAATCAAAAAATAGTTTAACATTAGGATCTAGACACATAAGGTAAGGAGGATATATTTCTATAAGAACAAGATACTTAATTGAGATTACAGATAAAAACTATATAAGAAATGAAAACAAGGTCAAACTATAACTTTGAAAACTGGAATAAATAAACTAGGCATTCAAGTTAAACAAATAGTGTGAGACAAGAGCAGGAACATTTTGAAGAAAATTATATAAAGATATTGAGCATAATATGAAACTGTTTTATAGAGACATACGATGTAAAAGTAAATACATACAAACTGATAAATTGTGTGTGTAAATTCTAAAATTGAATCTCATATGTAACAGAGTATAACTATATTTACACAATATTATGCAAAACAGTTTGGATCCACAAAGGGTTTGATAAATTGTACTAAAAAAATTCATGTAACTTGAAATGCTGAAATGAATTCTTTGAAAAAATATCTATGCAAAGTGGACCCAACAAAGCACAGAGAGAGGAGACAGAATAAGTATTAAAGATCATAAAATACTTCAGCATAAACTTACTACAGCACCATTATATATTTTATTTATTATGTCTTTTAAATATGGCAGATTTCTCAAGAATGGAGACATGGAGCTGTTAAACCCATGTTTAACTGAAATGTAAATAGGAGAAACTGAAAGTCATAGAGACCTGCAAGTTTACTTTCTTTTGTTGTGAAAAATAATGGAAAAGGTTATTTTTTCGAATTTATTGTCAGTATTAGGAAGGTTGGGACTTGAAGTTGTTTAGCAGCATGCATATGTTGAAGCTTGATATATACACACCTGTAACATGATGATCTTTAATAATGTAATGGCAGCTATAAGTGAAATTTTGTGCTGTTACATAGGTTCATAGGGTCATAGGATGATACTGGGCTATTGGCCCATAGGCCCTTATAAACCTAGCCAAGAATTTCACCCATGTTCCCTCAAAATCAGCACCTGTTTCCCCTATCCAGCAGAGACACAGGTGGGATCCCAGGGGTGTATTTTTTGTTTCCTATCCAGTCGTCCAGGTTCCTCTTAAAGAGGGCTAGTGAGGTACTCTGCTTGACATGGAGAAGGAGTCTAGTCCAAAAATGGAGGAGTCTTTGGGACACAACTCTATCCTGCCAACAAATTCTTTTAGTGTCACAGACCAGGTTAAGGCCTTGTGTGCGGGTTGCTCGAATGGAGTTTGTCTTATGGATATGCAGCAACTCCATCAAGGCTGGCTTTGAGATGGCCTTGTATGCCAGACACAGGTAACCTCTGAGCAGCCTGTATGAGACTGAGTAGAGGGACAGGGCTTTTAGCCTATCTGTATAGGATAGGTGTTTGAGACCCTGGATTTTCCTTTTTAGGAAGCTCTGTGGTCTCTCCAAGTGCTGCATGTGCTTGGCAAGGTACATGCCAAAGGGGACAATGTACTTGATAATGGGTCTGATAAGGGAGGAGTACAGAGATGTTATGACCTCCTTGTTCCGGGATGAAATACCCTTAGTTATGAGGTGGGCCATGTAGAAAGCCTTCTGTACAACTGAGGCAACGTGGTAGTTAAAAGTGAGGTAGTTATCAGCCCGAGTGCCCAAGTCCATCATGACTTTCCAAAGGGAAAATATATATTTATTAATATATAAATATTATATATATATATATATATATATATATATATATATATATATATATATACATATATATATATATATATATATATATATACACACACACACACACACACACACACACACACACACACACACACACACACACACACAGGAGCCGTTTATAATCTCGAAATACTGAAATGTCAAATTTCAGTATCTCTAGAGTATAAACCCGAATGTTTAAAATAGCAAAAGTTCATAATCGGGAATTTGAATATCTCAAATTCGCGGTTATGGCCTTACGTTACGTGATGTCCAGGATTGTGTGTTTATGGTGCGCGGTGCCGTGTGTGGATCTAGATGTTTTGTCAGATAAGTGAGTGTTTTGTAAGGGATTTGAGTGGGGGTTAGAGTTTGATTGAGTGTGCTGATATGTTTGATGTGTGTGTATGAGGGACTAGAGAATGAATGTGTGTGAGTCTGTTTTTGTTTCCTGTTTGTGCGATCTAGGAGTTAGTATATATAAGTAGGGGGGTGGGGGTGCATGGGGGCTTGCCCCCCTGCTTATGTGTGTAGGAGTTGTGTATGTGTGTAGTTTTTGTTTGTTTATGTAGTGATGTGGGTGTTGTGGTGTATGTATGGTGTAGTGCATGAGGTTTGTTCGGTGTTTTGAATTTTGCGGTTTTGGGCTCGGGTTTTGTAGTTTCAGTGTTTTGTGGATTCGGTTTCATAGTTTTGAGATACTGAAATTCGATGTTTCAGTATTTAAAGATTATGAAGTGAATCCACACACACACACACACACACATATATATATATATATATATATATATATATATATATATATATGCTGTATATGTATGTGTATATATATATATATATATATATATATATATATATATATATATATATATATATATATATATATGCTGTGTGTATGTATGTATATATATATATATATATATATATATATATATATATATATATGCTGTGTGTATGTATATATATATATATATATATATATATATATATTTATTCATTTATATAGACTTAATTTCAGCCTTTGATAGGTCATACACAAAACACTGACAAATTAGAACAGCCAGGTACTGAAGTAATCATTATAACACAGATAGCTGCATGCTTACAAGCAGGATATGTAAGTGTCATACAGCAATAGGACAGGTAAAATTCTAGGCTACAGTCAGAGTGTCTCACAGAGTTCTGTCTTAGGCCCATACTTGTTTATGTTCAGAACTTTCAGATGAATCTTTTTAATCTGATGTGTTCTACAGTCGGTATGCAGATAAGTTGAAAATGGGTAAACTGATTATATCTGGTACATGTTTGCAACTAAATTGTTCATTTGGGCACAGGAATTACATGTTATATGTCTGCAAAAGAACTTGCCTAAACTGGCCATTTGAGCACATGAGAACAATATGCTGATAAATACATCAAAAACTAAGCATATGAGCTTTGGGAGACATAGACTGAAGGGTGAATATTTAACACAGCACACAGACATTGAAACTGTAGATTCATTTAAAGATATGGGTAGATCCAGCTCCGAGGTGTTCTGATCATATCAACCAAGTGGTTAATGATAGCTATAAATATGTGAGCTGTATAAAAAGATTTATAAAATCTAGGAAATTAGAAATTATTACATTATTGTTTGTAAGTTATGTTAGATCCAAAGAGGGTATGAAATAATAATAATAATATTAAAACCTTATAAGAAAACAAGCATGAGTAAATTGGAAAGAATACATCAGAAATATACAAATGGCATCCACAGATGTGAAAAGTTAAGCTGTTATGAAACATTAAGATATCTAAACTTGTTCCATTTGTTATACAGATATTTAAGAGGAGACCTTATTCAGGCATATATGACATTTAGAGACAACTACCTCTGTGAATGTTTGGGGTTATCAAAGAATAGTATGGAATCACAAGACAACCTTTTTAAGAAGTTATATGGGAATGATAGATTGACTAATTTATTCTCTGAGAGAGTAAATGATGCATAGATTAGACTATCAAATTATATTAAAGCAAGCACTAGTTTAGATATGTTTATGAATAACTTGCACACTTAAGGGAATGACTGTTTTGGCATCTTTGCAGGCTAGAAGGATATTATTGTCCATGCTTGAAATATTTGTATGTATGTGTGTATGTATGTATGTATGTATGTATTGCATCCCTAACTCCCTTCAGTTCATCCAGTCAGACATATCAGGAAAAATAAAGAAATGAGAGTTAGTTTGCATGGGTATGCCCTCACCTGCACTCACTGATACTTTTTTGGCACTCACCTCTGCTGGGGGTCTGTACCCACTCCGTTCACCCTTCGGGCTCACTTTGCTTTCCTACCCTGCCCCCAATTCCCACCCACCCCAACTGCTCCTAAACTTATACTTATCCATAATCACCTGACTTACTTCCTGCATCCAATCATCTGTCCTAGCTACGTTTCAGTACCTCCTACTTAAACCCTACACCCCTACTAGAAATTTCAGACCACACCCCCACCCCCACCTCACACCAAGAACACTACTTAAACCTTTCCAAGATAAACTACAATGCAAATCCTTTTACCTTTGCTCCTACTAGCCCTCACTTCCCTATCCTACATTACATCCATACAAACTAGCTTGCCCCTAGACAGCACCTCCTTCCACACAACACATAATTTAAGACGCACCAACTCCCGCATATATTTTAAAGTCTGTCCAACACTATTTAACAATAGTATTATTATACACACTCCTAACACCAAATATCAACAACTATCAATAAGAAAGCAGTCTATGTATCCCTCTCAACCCTAACCTATGCTATCAAACACATTTTTAATCTCAGCAAAATACTTCTTATCGCTGGTGACATACACCCAAACCCAGGGCCCTCCTTCACTGACCTCCCCATTAGAGCTCAATCTGATCTACTAATCATTAATATCAATACTAGAAGTATTTCCAACAAACACCAGGAACTACATGCTTTTATTACCCACTACTCTCCTGACATTCTAACTATTGCCGAGTCCTGGCTGAAACCACATATCCCTAGCAATGAAATTCTACTACCAGGTTATAACATCTTAAGGCTAGATAAAACAAGTAGGAAAGGTGGTGGAGTAGCAATTCTATTCAAAAACAAAATAAACCTCCAGCCATTTCATACCCCTTTGCCAACATTTCAAAACGCTGAAACCATAGGCTCTATCCTACCAATAAAAATGATAAAAAATTAACATCCTTTGCTGCTACATTCCTCCTGGAAATAACTCTCCAGCCAAAGAAGAAATCCTTCAATGGCTTAATCATAATTCCCCACAAGAAACAATTTTATTAGGTGACCTCAATACTGACTGGCAAGCTTGCAACTCCAGCAACCATACTAACCACATTAACCTCTATGGATTCACCCAACCAATTCAAGAGCCCACCAAAATTGACAACCCCCCAAAAAAAAACAAACCATTATTGATTGGACACTGGTGAATAGCTCCAAACATCACTATCCGACTGGATGCTTACCTGATGTACTCAGTGACCATCTCCCCACTTTCCTCCTAAGGAAATGAACCAATAGTCCAAAACCCATAACCTACAGACAAATCAGGGATGATCGTAATTTAACACCAGGCAAGCTAAACAGCATTCTGAAGCACTGTAACTGGGAGCCTCTAATAACCTTACACCAAGATCAGACAGTAGACTATTTTAATAATATGTTTATCTCAGTTCCACATTCAATTGCACCAGTAAGAAAGTTAAAAGCCAAAGCAAACTATACTCCATGGTTAAGTAAAGAGACTGGAGCCCTACTAAAAACCAGAGACAAAGCCTGGAAGCAATAGAAACAAGACAACTCTGATCATACCAAACAAAATTATGAACAACTTAGGAATCTAGCCAAAAAACAAACAAAACTACTTCCTAGGTCTCCAAAACAGACACTCAAGAAATCCCCAAACATTTTGACATAGTATCAATGCCCTACTAAAACCTGGCACAATTGCCACCCCCACCTCTACCTCCCCAATACTCACAGCAAAGATATAGCTTCCCAGCTTAACTGTCATTTCATAAACTCAATTCAAACTCTGTCCAACCAACTATCTAACACTAATAACTCACCAGCTATAACTGTAGGTAGCCTTCCTAGCAGCTCTACCAACCAACCATCCTTCTCTCTCACCTACATCTAAAATTAAAAAAAAACTCCTCCTCACCCTAAAACCTATCATACTTGCAGCAGACAGTATACCTGCAAACTTCCTAAAAATAGCAGCTGACTCCCTATCATATCCAGTCTCAATCTTAATAAATAGGTCCATTCAGGAAGCTTATGTACCACAACTATGGAAAATATCTTACATTATACCTCTTCACAAAGGTGGTAAATCTTATCAATTTTCCAACTATCGGCCTATAGCTATTCTTTCCACCTTATCTAAGTTCCTAGAGACATGCATACACTTGCAAGTCATGCAATTCTTGAATACAAACAATCTTCTCTCCTCCACCCAACATGGATTCTGCCCTCACCATAGTACAACTACTGCCCTTCTCTCCTTCATCAGTCAGGTTAATCATAATAGAAACAACAACGACTATGTATCTGCTATCTTTTTAGACCTCTCTAAAGCATATGACATGGTCTCACACCCTAAACTATTGGATGCTCTTGACTCTCTATCCTTTACTTCTACTATCTCCGGGTTCAAAAGCTACTCATCAGACAGACAACAATCTGTTCAATGGCTAAATGAACTATCCCCTCCTCTCCCTAACTCCATAGGAGTACCACAAGGCTCAATATTAGGCCCACTACTCTTCTCTATTTTTACAAACAATCTATACACCTCCTCCAAACAAGCCTCACTAATTCAGTATGCAGATGACTCTACACTCATCTGCACAACCCCATCTTTCAACACCCTACAAGAACTAGCCCAAGAATCATTCTCTGCTATTGAAACTTGGATCACAGACACCCACCTTATTCTCAACCCCAATAAAACCAAAGTGCTCTTGTTCACCCCTAATAAAACAAAATCGACCTCCTCATCTTTCTCTGTCTCATCTAGAAATGGCATTATCATTTCTACATTAACCCACACAAAACTCCTAGGAGTTGAAATCGACAATAACCTATCTTTCGATCTACACATAGCATAAACCATCCAGAAAGTTTATAAAAAATGGGAACCCTTTACAGACACAAAAATTTCTCACAGATAAAGCAAGAATCACCCTAGCTCAAACTCTCCTCTTATCAACACTTAGTTATGCAGCACCAATCCTGACCCATACTAGAAAATCAGATCTGGACAAGTCAGAGTCATGCTATAACAAAATTGCCAAATTTGCCAACAATTCTCCCTTTAGAACCCATCACTGCCAAGTACTAAAAGAAATTCAATTGCTTGAATTTCTTCACTTACTAACTTACCAACAACTCACTTATGCCTTTAACATCATAAACTACCCAGAGAAAACTCCAGCCCTAAAGCAGCCACTAACCTCCTACTCTTCCAGTTGCCCTCTACACTCATCCAATAAACCTCTCCTCAGTATTACAATTGCTAACAACACTGCAGGTAAAGCCCTATACTCTCATATCATAGCCAAAAAATGGAATAATCTCCCCACTAATATAACAACTACAACAACAAACACAAACTTCAAAAAACTACTCAAACCACATCTTAGGAAAACCTGGATCTGCCTATGTATCACATGACAATCGCTATACCTTTTCTTCTCCTCCTCCACATAACTCCAGTTAAAATGTACACTATTTTACACACACATATATATACATATGTCTTATAATAAGCCGCACTGGTCATTGTACTTCTTTCAGTATACACTTACTAGAAAATGTAAACTGTCTTAAACTGTATGTACTGCTAGGTAAAAATAGCACATGTAGTCATGTCTATTCTACCTATTTGTAAAGGTTAATCTCATAACATTTCAATCCTGCAATGTCTGTGAACTATTGAGAACTAATTTTTGAATGTCTCTGCTTGTAAGTAATCTGATGTCTTTTCAGTTTGTGTATTTCTCATTGTTTTAACTACGTAGTATATGAAAAAATATTATATGGTGCTAGACACTCAGCTGGGTCACTATTGAAAAAATATTTAGCTCTCTGCTTACTGCTTGCTGCTTCTTACTGCTTGCTCTTGCTGTGGGATTTGCTGGCTGGATTCTGCTAAAATTCAAAGTCTAGTTATATTTGCATTCACAGTCTGTCGCATACAGAAACTTGCAGAATATACACTGATGAGAGAATATACTTTGCAGCACCTGTCTTTAAGAGCAGTAACCAATAACTTTTATAATAAACCAAACTGGACAAACGTTGCTGCTTAAAGTACCGTTCCAACTTTACTTCTCATATAGTACAGATGATGTGAGAGATATAACATTTACCTCAGGACTTGTGTCCCTACCATACCTCTAACATAACTAGATTTAATACAGACTTTTTATACATATTTTAGTTAAACACACACCCTCTTGGTTTTGGAAAGATACTGGCTTGATGACGCAAATGCTAACACATCTGTTCTTGTGCAAATGCTGATAAGTAAACTGTCTTCAAGGAAACGCCTTGTGGATTAGAAAAGCACATTTTTAAACTTTCTTAGAAAAGCATGTCCTGTTGTCCAGTGAAAGCAGATTACATTCTTGTCATGTCTGTAAGAAGTTCAGCTTTCTTTTTTTTTTTCAAAACAGGTTTATTGTTTTAACATACAAGAGAAATATCATAACAATTTTATACAAGTAATTAAAAATAGATATGATTATAACATTCAACAAAACAACTAAAGTATTTACAAAGACATCCACTACAATCAGATCAATTAATTAAACTAAAATACCATGCTATTGAAATTAGGATTTTTTTAACAAATTTTGTAAATTATCCCATACAATATAATAAGATGTTTTTCTAGTTGTTCTTGACCTAATTGTGTTTATTTCCACATGGCACACTATATTCATAACATTTTTAAATTCATTGAACGAAGGAGGTGTATCTGAAATCCAATTTCTGGTTATTATTTTCCTAGCCACTGCTAGAATAGACCATAACAAGGGAAGCTTAACCTTTTAACACTTTGAGGTACAGGTGTGTTGAATAATATAAGAGATTTAGAAATAATGAAATTATCTGTAAAAGAGCCTGCAAAAATTCATTAATTGACTTCCAGTATTCTTTCAATTTTATACAGTCATAAAACATATGAGCCCAGTCAGCATTAATTTCAACATTACATCTCTTACATAGATTATCTTTATTATTTATTTTATTCATCATCAAAGGTGTATAAAAAGATCTATGTAAAAATTTCCATGTATAAAGTCTCCAGACAATGGAAGACGTAGTTCTATAGGCAGATTCCAATATATCTTGTTTATCTTGTTGATTTGGTGGGTCCCCATTAATAGAAGTGAAATAATTCCAGTATGTATCTACACTGTAAAAAGTTTCTTGTCTGATAATTTTATGTATGTATGAAAGTTTACCTTTATCAGAAACTTTATGTTGTAAATTTAATATCAAGTAATCAATCAGTGTTGGAATAGATTCTTTAACTGTTATAGACATTAGATCTATTTTATTAATGAGATGTTGTCTAAAGGTCTGAACCTCTAACCATCAAGTTTCTCTTAGATCAAATTCTTGTTTTAAGAAATCTAGATTTTTAAATTTATTATCAGATATCAACTGATACCAGTACTTTAGATCATTATCTATAGCTAAATGAGTTCCTTCAGAAGTAGATGACAAAAGCATACCCTGAGTATACATTATAGGGAATATAATAAAATTCCATTCCCTATACTTAGGGTGCATGAATATAAAGTTACGATAGCTAATAATAATATTTAATGGGTAACAAACCACATGTTTAGGTGTAATAGGTGAAGTACAAAATTCCTTTAGTAACCATAACATGGAGTTATTTACAATCATATTTTATGTGTTAAGGAGATTTTCATGAAGTACATACTAATTAGCTCCCAATAATCTTTCCATTTTGCGACATATGACTGATCTATTAATAAAGTAATAACTTTTACAATAGAAGAGATAGTATATAAATTAAAGTCTGGAAAAGAAATACCGCCTTGAGACCAGCTATTAGTATGTTTCTTTAATGCAATCCTAGGTCTATTAGGTGCCCATAGGAAATTTAACATTAGTGTATTCAGTTTCTTGATAATTATTTTTGTAGGTGGAAGTATTATTGATTGTATTAAGTATAAAATTTTGGGGAATATTATCGTTTTAATAATTGTAAGTCTCTCCTCCATAGTAAAAAACATATTATTCCAGGTATTAAAAAGATTTTGTATATTAAGAAAACAGGTATTATAATTATTATATATAATAGATTTAATATCTTTAGATAGTATTATACCTAAATAAGTTATCTGACCTGAATTGGGTACATATTTAGTAAAATCACTAATGAGAATATTTTTTCGTGTATATATAGGTAGTATTTTAGTTTTTTCTTCATTGAATATTAAACCAGAAATACTTTTAAAATTCATCATTTTATCAAATAGAGACTGCATAGAAGAATTAGATCCTGCTGATGTAATTAGAACATCATCTGCAAAAAGTTGAATTTTGGATGTTGTATTTTCATCTATTTCAAAACCCTCTATGTCAGTACTGTTTCTGATCAAATTAGCCCAAGGCTCCATTACTAAAGTGAATAATAGTGGAGAAAGTGGACATCCTTGTTTTGTACCTTTAAAAATGGGTATTTTTTGTGAAACATATGTTCCTACCTTAATATAAGCCAATGTTCCTTTATATAAATGCTCAATTAGATTTACAAATGCATCTGAGAAGTTTGTGCACTTCAGTAAGGTAAACAGATAGTCCCAACATCCTAGCTGACAGGTTCAGCGCAAATGTCTCCCCCCCTCCCCACCAAAAGGGCAAATATCTATCCCAGCAGAGTGCTGCCCCCCTGACATCTCAGATGCTCAGGTGGGAGCCGCCCTCTCCAAAGCAAAAAACACAGCATCAATGGGACCAGACGGTGTCCCAGGCTGTCTACATGAACTCCAAGAAGAGCTAAACCCAAACATAAAACTACTGTTCAATCTCAGCCTTACTACAGGATATGTACCCAAAGAGTGGCGTACAGCAACAGTGATCCCTCTCCACAAAGGTGGTGCCTCAACGGACCCTGGAAACTATCGCCCCATAAGCCTGACTAGCTTGGTCTGCAAAGCTATGGAAAGGATCATCATGGACCTCATAAATAAAGATATTGGGGACCTACAGACACTGGATCCTACCCAGTTTGGCTTTGTTAAGGGCAGATCCTGCCTCTTAAACCTGGTTGACTTCTTTGAAACAGTCACCAAGGCCATTGACGAAGGGAAGGTGGTCCACACAGCCTATCTGGACCTCAAAAGCCTTCGATACAATACCCCACTCGGGCATTACAGATAAGCTCACCAGCTTAAATATAAACCCTATGTCACTAGATAGGTTGCAAACTGGCTCAAGGACAGAACCCACATGGTTGAATTGCTGGAGCCATTTCAGACTCAAACCAGTTACAAGTGGCATCCCACAAGGCTCAGTCCTGGGACCTCTCTTGTTTGGTATATATTTCTCGGAGGTACAGGCCAACACGGAAGGACTGTGGCTGACCAAGTTTGCAGATGACTGCAAACTGGGCGCCATAATCGACTCTCCAGCCGACACAAGCATCCTCCAAAAGGGCCTCATAGAAACAGACAACTGGTGCCAGAGCCATGGCCTCAAGCTAAACGCCAAAAAGTGTATAGTCATCCCCTTTGGCAAAAACAAAGTGCCACAAATTACCACATAGGTGGTAATCCATTAAGTACAGAAGAAGTAATTAGGGACCTGGGGACCCAAGTTGATAGCAATCTCTCATTTGACAACCACGTGGCCAAAGTGGTTAGAAAAACATTTTATATAGCCCACCTAATCATGAAGGGATTCACATCTAGATTAGGGAGGTCATCGTGCCTCTTTACTCATCCCTCATCAGGCCCATAATTGAGTACAATGCCCTTTTGGGATGTACCTTACCAAACACCTGCAACAACTGGAAAGACCCCAAAAGTACCTCACCAAGAGGATCAAAGGGCTCAAACAGATGCCATATGCTGCCCGGTTAAAGAAACTCCAGCTCTACTCAGTGGCATACCGCCTGCTCAGTGGCGGCCTGTGCCTGGCGTATAAGGCCATGTCCAACCCGAATTAAGGGACATGCTGCACCTCAAAAATCCAAATCCCATCAAGCTACACGCCCGAGAGACTTGAACCTCAGCACTGAAATAAACAGGACATGCTGGAGGGACAGATTCATAACCCAGAGGCTCCCTTCACTCTGGAATAAAATCCCAGTCCAGGTTAGGCAGAGTCCCTCATTGACTCTCTTCAAGAGGAATCTTGATGAGTGGATGGGAGATCGTAGGTTTACCCCAGGTATCACTTCTGTGTCACTGTTAGACAGAGGCACAGTATACTAACCTCGAAAAAGGGCATAGCAAAATTAATTTAAAATGGGTGGCGAAAGCCAAACATACTCTGGCTAGGCTTATAAATGCCCTAGGGCAGATAGCCTAGTATGAACCTATGAACCTATGAACCAACTTACTGAATCAAATGCTGAACTTATATCATGACTAATAAGTGTTAAATCTTTCTTTTTCCTATATGCAAAATCAATTAATGTTAAAGTTCTTCTTATATTATCAAAAGTATTTCTATTTACAATGAAGCCTGTCTGATCTATATCTATAATGCCGGGGATGATTGTCTTCAATCTATCAGCAAAAATACTCATAAACATTTTATAATCAACATTAAGTAATGAGATGGGCCGATATGAAGTACATCTAGTTGGATCTTTATTAGGTTTTAAAATTGGCGAAATAAATGTATATTGCCAAGATGGGGGGGGTTATTAACTCAGTTTGGGCCAAAATAAAAACCTTATGTATTAATGAATATGTACTTTTAGAAAGTATTTTATATATCTCTGGTATAATACCATCATTACCCGGTGCTTTGTTTGATTTAAGCTTATTTATTTGTGTAATAACCTCTGTATATGAAATACTTTTGTCCAATAGTTTAATCTGTTGTTTATTAAGCTTTTTATTCATGTTTGTGGTTATAAACTCCTTTATTTTATCTTTAGGTTCCATGTTAATGTTATTATGGTTAATTTTGTGAAAGTGATTTCTAAATTCATCTAGTATTTCTGGTATACTAGAAACATTCTTCTTTTCCTTAGAGAAAAGATTTCTTTGATATGGTTTTGTTTATTCAACCTTTTGTTTTATTTTTAAGTCTATGTAAGTATTTGGGGCTTATTGAATAAGACAAAACTTGCATTCTCTAAAGTTATTTTAACTTTATGAGTTAAAATTTCTTTGTATTTCTCATTTAGTTTGTTTATTTCTTCAATAACTTTCTTGTCCGTAATATTTTCTTTATTATTATGTTTATAAGAGTCTAATTTACTTTGAATATCTAACAATTCCTTATCCCAAGATTTCCTTTTATTATTATACCATCTGATACTTTGTCCATATAGATATGATTTTAAGGCATCCCAAACAAAGACAATGGAGACTTCAGGAGTATTATTTATGTCTAAAAAATGTTTTACTTCTGAAAGTATATATTCTTTATAGTCTTTTAGTTGAGTTAAGTATGCTGTTATCCTTTTGATCTGAACATTTTGAGTATTTTTTATCATGAATTCAAAAACAATTGAATTATGATCAGATATAGGACATGAAATGATTTTGGAATTAATTAAATCTGTTACCATCTGGTTAGAAATAAAGACCCTATCTATTTTTGAATAAGTTTTGTATCTGTTAGAAAAAAAGGTGTATGGTAATGATTTTGAATCTATCTGATTATTAATATCATTCAAATGATGAGAATTAGCAAAATCATTTAAATGTTTTGCATTAGATATAATTCTTCTTTTTCCTATAGTGGTAGTGTCACTTTCATGTAGTATACAATTAAAGTCACCAGCTAAAATAATATCTCCTATAGAGAATGATATGATCTTATCAAGATGATGTTTCACTGTATTAATACCAATTCCAGGTATCCAATATACATTAATTAAAGTGTAAGTCTTCCCATTAATTTGTATTGTAACCATACAAAACATTCCTTTGTCATCCTGATAAGACTTAATGGTTTTAGGAATGGGCATACTTTTATTCCATAAAATAGCCACTCCTCTTTTTTTCTGAGTGTGCTCTGAACTAACCAATACTGTATATTTGTTTGGAGCTAGTTTATCAATATCTTTTTTCAAGAGATGGGTTTCTTGCAGGAAGACTAAGTTGGCCTTATGTAAATTAATGTATCTTATTAGGCTTGCCCTTTTACACGGATTATTCAATCCATTAATGTTTAAAGAAATTCCTTTTAAAGATGTCATTTGGCATTTTTAAAACTTAAGAATCTTATGATCAAAATAACAAATAACAACATAAGTAATGTTACATCTCCTCCTTTAGGTGTACCTTTAAATATAGCTGTATTTATTGAATCTCTTATGGGATTTTGTATAGGATTCAATTTTGTTTGTAGTGACAATGAGTGTACAAAATATATTGTGGATGTCAAAACTATATACATATAACAATGAACAAGTGAAAATAATGTAAGGATTAAACCTTGCATCCAGCCTGGAGTTAAAAACTCCAACTTAGAGTAGTATTTACCACTCAAGTTAACCCCCTAAGCAGCAGTACCTCAGCTACCACCTTATCAATTTAATACTGGTTATATTTAACTTAAATTAACAGCTTTCAATTCAATTATCTAGCAAGACAAGACTACACATTTGATAAAACAGCATCATATAAACTAAAATAAACTTTTTTTTTTTAAACTATTCATACTACTATATACATCTATGTAATATAATACACTTGTATTCAAATAGCATTCAAATAATCTTGATATTAGGAACCAAGAGGAGAGAGAGAAATAAAAGACGTGAAAGAGGGAGAGAGAGAAAAAAAAAAAGGAAGGCATATTTACATATTAATTTATTCAAAGTATGTAAAAATAAGTTCTAACATTCATTTAAATCAAAAACTTTGGCTAATATGGTTCAGACATTACATATATTAAGATGCATCTATTTTCTGTCATGTAAATGCAGTCAACAGCTTCCAAAAAAAAACCTTGAATTGCTTGTATATGAGCATTTTACTCATACTCATTATTGTCAATAGAATAAAATATTATATTTATAGAAAATGTTATAAATAATACTGCATAGTTATGCAAATTCTCAGAAACACTTGCATTATTGTAAAAAAAAAAAGCCATCTGTATTTTGTATGTCTATACTACTGCTTTAAAATATATCACATGACAATTTCTTCCAGAATAGAGTTATAAAGTTATTTATGCTTGTCAATCAGATGAATTAAATGAGTTATAGTAATGTATATGTTTGGAACATAAGTTTCTAACACATATTAGTATGCTGCAGTCAAGTAGATTTTCAAAAACACTTGAATAAATGTTTCATTTTCTATGCCTTCTAAAATAAGACATTTACTTACTACAAGAAACTGCATCATTTAAAATCATTATAACTGACATATTTTATGAATTATAACATAGATATTTAAGTAATTATATAAAATAACTCACATTTAGATGTTAAATTGTTCATTTTCCTTCACATAGTCACATTTGCATCAGTTCTACTTCCTGGTAGAGTGTTCTTCCTGAATCTGCAATGTGTCAGTGTGATATCTGGGTCAAAGGTCAAATTGACTGCTTTCAGCTTCTCTGTATGAATTCTGAGAGTTGAAGCTTTTGAAACAACTCGAGGACACTGTTCATGAGGTAGCCCACATCCCAGATTGTCTCCCTTAACATTTTGGCGGGAAACTTGTTAAAAACTAGTGACATTCATTTAGCAGTGTAAATGCATCTAAACATGACAAAACCTTCGCAATGTATTTTACAGGTTATTACAGCCTCTATGTAAGTGAAATTAAGCCCAAAGTTATTAATAAGTAATAAAACTCAATATTCTTGTCCCAACTCAATTTTTATGCAAATCTTATTATTTACTGTGTCTATATGATCAAAAGCATTTCTATATATTAATATGAAAAAAAAAAATAAAGAGAAAGAATAAAGAAAGAAAAGAAAAAGAGTAGAAAATAAAAGAGTGTAAAGCAGAAATAAAAAAAATGTAAGAGAAAGCTATAAGAAGTATATACAATGGAATATTACTTACTGTTTATATTAATAGAGTTAAAAATAAAACATATTATTTACTATTATTTAGTTCTAATTATTATTAGTTAAAGCATGACAGATTATTTACAAATAAGCATAAGCAGTATAATCAAGAAAGTATAATTAGGAATAACATTTGAAGAACATATAAACTTTTTACAAGGAATAAATATGTTATTATTCCATTTATCATATTTTCATTACTCTTCTCTCCTGCCCTCCCCACCCTTTACCCACTACATAATCTAAATAGAATGTCATTGTTTAAACAAAGAAAAGAAGAAAAGGAGAAAAAAAGAAAAAAATGTATCAAATTACTGACCTTACTTCTCTTTTTCAGAAAGACAAACAAATTGAATAATAGCTTGTTATTAGTTCCTCAGATATTTTGACTGGTTATGAAACAAAACATTTCTTTGCACACAGAGAATAACTTTGATTAAATCTTTTTCAGAATATTTGTGGCTTTCTGGAAATGCAGGAACTATATTTAAAAAGATTAATAATGAAGTAAAATGATGAGAGAAAAAAAAGAAAAAAAACATAGAACAAATCATTTGTTTTTTAGTCTCTTCTTCTTCTCTGAAGTCTTCCACAAAGTTTCAGTTGCCAGTCTCTTTAATGAAGGACTAGCCCATTCCATTTCCTCTATTTTATCCAAAATCTTATTTTTTGATAAACAGTAAAGCAGAGTCTAAGTCATCAAAAATTTTAGGACCATCAGGAAGGAAGATTTTTAGCTTGGCAGGAAACAGAAGGTATGTTTTAAACTGTGCTTTTTTAAGCTCCCTTATTAGTGGCAGAAAAACCTTTCTTTTAGCTATTACCAAGGAAGAATAGTCATTGTCAAAACGCACAGTTGTCTCATTAATCTTAACAGGAGCTTTAGCCCAAGCAGATTTAAGAACCATCTCTTTATCAAAAGATGATAGAAATCTAACTATAACTGATCTAGGATAGTTTTTGTTAGAGTTAGTATTAGCTATAGGTCTATGTGCTCTTTCGATACCAAAAGAGAATGCTTCTGGTAAGTCTAAAGTTTTAGGGAGCCATGTTGTTAAAAAAGAAGTAATATTGTTACCTTCAATATTTTCTGGCAGTCCAAAAATCCTAATGTTATTGCGCCTAGATCTATTTTCCAGGTCATCCAGCTTTGTTTGTAAATGTGTATTTTGTTTCAGCAGAAACTCAATGTTGATTTCCTCTTCTTGGATTCTATTTTCCATGTCATTCACAGCTTCTTCTATGCCTGTCATCTGGATCTTCTGTTGTTGCAGGTCTACATCTAACAAGTCTATTTGTTTTGTAGTTTTTTCTATGAAGGTATCAATTTTAGTATCCATTTTATCCATCTTAGCAGTAAGTTGCTGGATTATAGTTATCAGAGACTGAAGTTCTTTCTTGATGCTGGAGTCTTGAGAATTTGTCTTACTGGAACTCATTTCAGACTGATAAACTGACAGGAAAATTTCCAAAGTGATTTCTGACAGGAATATTGTTAAAATTTCCTTTCCTTTTTAGATATAGTTCAAGAACTATATAAAACAAACATATTTAGAAAGAAAATTACTTCAAAAATTATTTTTTTAAGTAATTAATTCCTATCAGTGTAATGAAATTGGTGGAGCTGAAGAAATCTGCTGCTATCCTGTGTTCATCCTTGGCCACGCCCCCCCCTAAGTTCAGCTTTCTTGATGTGTGTGTAATACACTTATAAGCAAGTTCCTTATTTTTTTAAGCCACAGTCATTTAGTATGGTTGCTGATCACATATTACTAGACTCTGTTTCTGTATTTAAGCAAACTTTTTCTTTCAGCATATTTACAACAGAATTAATTTCAGCCTTAAATTCATAATATCTAACAATTCCCTCTGTTTTTAAACATACTCAAAACATTTTATACTGATATGTATTTTTTTATCACATTATATAGAAAACACAAGAAACAAAACTTTTAGTCTTCTTTTGATCAAAATGCAATTTTACATAGTTAATATCACTACCAAACTGAATGTATTTAACAACTTTTTCTTTTGCAGACCATTCTGTGAAATTATTTTATCAGTTATGAGCTGTGTCTGCTTTAGTTTAACTTGATTAATTTATTCTTTTGCAATTACAGAATCTAATTTATGACTTAGAACTTGCAACTGTTGAATTAACTATTAGAGACAAGAACCATGTGCTACTGCAAGCATTTATACACTACTGAAAATATACAGTTTCAATGTCATTTTAACCATAACATTGTGGACATGTCTTTGAACTGCCCATTAACATCTTGGTAAAGTACTGAACTGGGCTTAGATAATAAATATTTGAAAGCAATTATTTTACTGGGGTAAAACCAGTGATATTACAACTTGACAAATTACTTTTAAACTTATTACAATGTATTCTGTACAGTATGTATTTACACAGACTGTTTGCTATTCATGCATTTCAATCTATTAGCTATCTTGAAGCCAATTTTTTTAAAACATGGTTTTTCACACATATTTATTGCTAGACATTAATTTAATTTGTACTGAATTCTTCTGTATTTGTACATACAAAGACTATAAAGTAAATTTAGTCTAATCTTACAAATTTAATAGCATTAATATCGCCAAAAACATATTGAAATAGTGACCAATCTTACACATCTTTACTCTCTCTTGTATAGCTGTTATCAATTTTAAGCCATCTCTTGTTTTTTTTAAACCATCTTTTGTATAGCTTTACATTTTAACAGGTTGTAAATACAATTTAATACTAAACAATACAATAATAACCATTATGATAGCTATTAACTTGTAAAATATCTTATTCTGTAAGGTTTAATCCAGTTTACCAGTATGTCTAATGCACTAATACCTGTTTTTTCCTCCCCCTGAAAGTGTATTGTTAAGAAGGAACGATATATTATTTCTGCTCTGTAGCTTTATTTCAGACCCTTTTGCAACACATACTGCTCACACAGTCAGTGTAAAACTGATAAAGTACCCCTCCCCCTGCAGTACTGCAGTATTGTTTATTTGTTTTATAATGTATGTCAGCCCAACACTTTGGTTATACATTTGCTTTATTAGGTTATTAAACTATAGACCTTTGTCTGATCTGATCATTTTTTGTTTTCTTTTCTGTTGCCTTTGCTGTCTATTTCTACTAGTAGTAGTTATTTGTACCCTCCTGTATACTTTATTTAAACTGTATGTATACTATAACCCATCTGTTGGCTATACTTGATGTAACTAAGGTTTTTTTTATTTTTATCAGTGACATATATGCACAATTGTGATGTTTTATTATAATTACCAAATAGTGTTGCATGTGAACATTTTAACACTTATGTTTTAAATAATAAGATTTTAGAAAAACTCAAGCCACTTGTCTAGCAGTCTTGTTTCTTATCTTATCTTTTCAACATGTCCTGTAACTATTCATCCAGTTTAGGAAGGTCTGAGCTCACATTTCAATTAACCCTTTTTAGCATTTTTCCTTTAATCATCTGTTAGTAAAATGCTGTTATAAAACACTTAGTATTATATTTGTGATTTGCATAACTATGCAAACTAAACATTATTTTACAATTTGTTTACATATTTTTTAACTTTTGATTTCAGTATTTTTTTATTTATTTAACTGTTCTGACTTCATTTTACAAAGACTGTTTGACTAATACCATCCGTGATTTTATTTCTTTTTAAAATTCAGAACTTTAACTGTTTGGTGTGGTGTTACTATACAATTATATAAAAAAATGTAAAAAAATAAATAGATATTAGCTTAACAAACACATTTATATATTTACATTATTTATATTTACTGTTGTCTGCCTGTTATTCTTGTGTGTTGTATAAAAAGAAAATACACGAATGTCAGTCTTGTGACTTTAAATCATTACTCTTATTAACTATTTTTATTTAATTTTTATATACAAGAACTGTTTTGTTTACCTTTTGACTATGCTATGAGAATGTCAGTCATATGCTCTACTTTACTGTAGTACTGATAAATATATTGCTTTAATTGAATGGAAGTTTTAAACATTTGAGAATGATTTGTCAGATCCTATCATCCTACCATGTAAGCTTAACCATTTTCAAAACACAAACATATTATAAAATATATTTCTTTTGCACAGATCAGCTGTAGTTTCCTACTCTTTCCCAATGTATGTAGGAAGTCAGTCTCTGTCAGTTCAGCTAATCTATTTTCTTCATCTTGTAACTGTTGTTTAAGAGTCTCCTGTAATATTGCATGGTCTTTCTGACATTTTTTAGTAAGCTGTTCTGCTGAGTTTGAAACTCCTATACACTTTTGAAAAGATGTATGTATAACTTGTCTATACTTCCTGAACTCATTGTGTCTGTCTTTTTTAGAAGTTTACTACATTTTTTTGTAACAAAATGTACTAGTGGTTCTATCAGTAACTGATTTGACTCATGTGGTAACAGGACATGACTGTTTAACATCTGAATACAATGTAAACACTTTAGCCTTAGTTAATTCTTTATCATGAACAGATCTGTCTTCACAGTCTATTGTTTTAGCAACATCATGTAATACTTTTTTATGACATAATACACAAAATGCAGTTTTTGTTGAATCACACAATAAACATTTGTCATATTCCACATGGTTTTCTTTGAGATACCAGTTAAATATTGTAATACATTTGCATAATGCCTTACTATCAACCTGCCCTACTAAGGTTTTACATTTACTAATATGCTGTGTATACCAACATTGCAATTTACTATCCATACTGTCTAATAATATACAAACTGTCTAAGAATATACAAACTATGTAAGAATATACAAACTGTTTAACATCATCCACACTAAATATGTGACACAGAAAAAAGTCTTACCAGTTAGCAAGAAAACAGGTGATCAGGCTATTGTTGCTGATGGCTAGAAATTTTTCAGAGTTACTTGAGAAGCTGGGAAAGCACAACAGGCAGTGGACTGTTGGGCTAGTGGATATCCCCCTTTTCTTTAGTGAAATTATGGCACTGCAACTGGAACTTCTGTCTCACTCTGGATGTAGACGTCTAAAAAACTTTACTACTGCAAGCTGCATAAACTGGAATACTTCTGTTCAGAATTGACACATACGTACAAATGTTACTTACTGCAATTTAACTGAAGTAACCCTCTGCAGGGCTTACCATCACTCCCCCTGTGTTTGAATGCAGAGTGTAGGTTCAGATGCAGGTTAGCTTGCCATTGAAAAAATATGATATGGTGCTAGTCACGCAGCTGGCTCATCACTGAAAAAATATATTTGGTTCTGCTTACTGCTTGCTCTTGCTGTGGGATTTGCTGGCTGGATTCTGCTAAAATTCAAAGTCTAGTTATATTTGCATTCACAGTCTGTCACATACAGAAACTTGGAGAATATACACTGATGAGAGAATATACTTTGCAGCACCTGTCTTTAAGAGCAGTAACCAATACTTTTATAATAAACCAAACTGGACAAATGTTGCAGCTTAAAGTACCGTTCCAACTTTACTTCTCATATAGTACAGATGATGTGAAAGATATAACATTTACCTCAGGACTTGTGTCCCTACCATACCTCTAACATAACTAGATTTAATACAGACTTTTTATACATATTTTAGTTAAACACACACCCTCTTGGTTTTGGAAAGATACTGGCTTGATGACGCAAATGCTAACACATCTGTTCTTGTGCAAATGCTGATAAGTAAACTGTCTTCAAGGAAACACCTTGTGGATTAGAAAAGCACATTTTTAAACTTTCTTAGAAAAGCATGTCCTGTTGTCCAGTGAAAGCAGATTACATTCTTGTCATGTCTGTAAGAAGTTCAGCTTTCTTGATGTGTGTGTAATACACTTATAAGCAAGTTCCTTATTTTTTTAAGCCACAGTCATTTAGTATGGTTGCTGATCACATATTACTAGACTCTGTTTCTGTATTTAAGCAAACTTTTTCTTTCAGCATATTTACAACAGAATTAATTTCAGCCTTAAATTCATAATATCTAACACTATATGTTAATTGTGAAGCTTTTCTCCCAGGGCATCCACTGAAAATGGACCTGGTCCAGCTGGATTTAGCCAGTTAAGAAATGTAAAATAAAATAAAATAAATAAATAAAAAATAAACAGGAATGGACAAACACAGTCATTAAAATCTTTAAACTCCTTTGATCAGTTGTGTTCCTGATGTCTCCTTCTTACTTCACGAATCAATTATTTTGAGAGCTGTATCTGTGCTATGTTTCATTTTTGCCAAAAATAAATATATCAAGGATATAGGGTAAAGGTACCCATATTTAGCACCTAAACTTATGGAAGCATGAACATGTCAGTTACTATTTATCTTACTAACTGGAAAGAAGGATCTTTGGAAGAAAAGGTAAATCTCAGACTCATCAAGCAATGCAAAGATTACTAGAAACAGTCCTGGCCAGGTCAGTAAATGATGCTGTGTGTAAAGCTCTGCATTACAAGCACTTGAGTGCTTTGTTATTCTTTCCTTTAGGACCAACCTGTACTGAACAAACTGAGAGACCATAAAGATAAATTTAACATACACATTTTATATCTGTCTAAGTTGCTGTTGTCTGTAAAATTCAATGTTGCCAAGTGTTGCAGGTCAAAAAGCTGGACATGTATCCACAAGTATTACATTTTACCTTCAGAAAAGGCATCAAATATATTATTATGGGATGCCTGGTGTGAAGAGGAAAGAATTTCAGGACTTTATATATTGCACAACGAGCATGCTATCCCCAACAGTATGAATCTGAATTCTTAAACAAACCCAAACAGGTCACCATTTAGCTTATCAGCTCTGACTTTACTCGTGTATCTCCGCCTAACTTTTCTCAATGTATGAGCATATTGACAGAATACCTGTGATAACTTCTGAACAAGTCCTGAATTATCTCTCTCTCTCTCTCTCAAAGCTGAAAAAGATGAAGCTGACAATGTGCCAGGCTACCTCCTTGTCAACACCAGATACCTTGTAGTAGACTCACTAATAAGTGTATTCAAATTCAGCCTCTCTACTGAATTTGTGGCCGAGGAATGGATAACCGTGGTAGTCAACCCAATCCACAAGGGGGAGACACTGCTGATCCAGGAAACTATAGACCTGTAAGCTTCACTTGCCTTATCTGAAAGACTATAGAATACATTATTACTGAACTTATTAACAAATACATCAGCAGTTTACAAGCCATGGACCCAAGCCAGTTTGGATTTGTTAAAGGCAAGACCTACCTCCTAAAACTGATAGGCTTCTTTGAACATGTTACTGATGCATTAGACTCAGGCAAATTGATTCATACTGCCTACTTTGACTTGACCAAGTACTTTGACACCATCCCACATTCTAGTATTATTGATAAGCCAGTCAAACTAAACTTAGATCCCTATGTTACCTGCTGGATAGCTAAATGGCTGATAAAACTTATGCTATTAGTGTAGGAGGCATACTCATTTTGAGAAGAGCAGTTACCAGCTGTGTTTCCCAGGGATCAGTCTTAAGACCACTTTTCAATTGTATTTACTTCTCCATTGTCAGTGCTGACATCAAGGGCCTGTGGCTAACCAAATTTGGTGATGACTACAAACTTGAAGCCATCAGCAACTTTCCATCTAACTTTCAGATACTTCAGGAGAGACTAACATGCACCAATAAGTGTTGCCTAGACCATGGCCTAAAATGAAATGCCAAGAAATACAGCATTGTGCCCTTGGGCAAAACTGGGCACCCATGTGTCTACCACAAAGACAACAGCCCTTTGAAAGTTATCTCAGCCATTAAGGACCTGGACACTTTCGCTGACAGCACATTATATTTTGATCACCATGTATTCACTACTGTTAGGAAATCATTTTAGCCAGACTAATCACCAGTGGTATTTTTTCCTAGGTCTAAGGAAGATATTATCCCTTTTTGCTCCTCCCTCATCAAACCTATAATACAGCATAATGGCCACTTTGGTATGTATTTAACTAAGCATATGACCCAGCTTGACAGACTGCAGCATGTCCTTACTAAGGCAATCAAGGGCAACTATTTCTTGAGCTATCCAAGCTACCTTAATGCACTCTGTCTTTCGTGTTTCCTACAGATTCTTGAGAGGTGACCTTTGTCCAGCCCACAGAGTTTTAAAGAATCTAGTCCTTTGTGGCCTCCTGCACATCTGCAAAACTAATTACAACTTAGCTTCCAGTGAAACATAAACAGGACCTGTTGATGGGATATCCCTCTTTTTATGGAATTGACTTCCTCTGGATGTAAAGCAAAATAGCACAACCTAGACATAGTTGATGTATAATTGTAAATATAACCTGGGACTGGCTTCTCAGGCCCATTGCAGGAGCTGAAACTAGTTATAAATTAGTCATGTCAGTGGATACCTACTTTTATCTCTGTCTCTGTCTCTCTCTCTCTCTCTCTACTCTAACCTCATTTGTTGTATCCCAGGAAACTTTTAAGATCATGACTATGCCAAGAGAAAGTTTTTTCTTTTTCTTTGCTGTTATCATAATTTGAAAGACATCAGACACACTTAATATTTAAAAAAAAACAGTAATCTCAAAGGATGACTTTGTGGAGAGTGCAAGACACTGTTTACTCTATCCACTATGATTAATGTGAATGTTTTGGGGGAATCTGCTACAGTTCTGAATATTGTGCAGTCTTCATTAACTTATAATTTGGGTATCAGGCCACTGATAATGATATTCTCTCTCCTTGACCTTCCTTCTAAAGATGTGAGAGCATCTTTGAAGAAGTCCAAAAGTTTCCCAAGATGATTTAGTACACAAAACATTACATTATGACAGTGTTCTAAATTAGACAGCCTTTTCTCCTATTCTGTTATCCATGCTGTTAAATTCTGCATACAAGTTTTAACATCTGCTATGCCAGATTACAATATACAAAAAAGGCCTAGTTCTTGTTTTTTTTTTTTTTTCCTTTTTCTTTCTTTTTTTAGGGCTGCTATAATTAATACTGTTAAATCTTTTGAGATGAGAAAGAAATCCCTATAGCATTAGCCTGAGGCATGAGGCATGCTCTTCAAAGTTAGAAAACATTCATCATTTAATGACAAATTCTCATCCCTCTCCATGCAATAAACTTCTCTGACAATCTTCATATGAATAAGCTGCAGAAAAAGACTATTTTCATTGGTTTTTTGTCTTTTGATGAGTAAAGAAGATAAAAAAGTTGATTTCAGTTGTTTGTTGTTCCACACTTCTGTGATCCTTGCCATGGTTTTATTTGGTTTACTATCATAATTTTGAACGTTTGTTGTGAGTATTTATGTATTCAAAAAACATCGTCGAAAGTTATGATAACGACCGAGAAAAAGAACAAAAAAATGTAGACAATTTGATTTTGAATTGTTGAAATTTTTCTAACATACCACCACATCCGATGGCATACAGCACACGTTTTGCAGGGGGCAAGCCCCCCTGCACCCCCGATGTGGGGGACCTGTGCCCCGCACACCCCCTGCAACTTATATATGCAAACTCTGAGATTGCACTACAGTGCAGGAAAGGGTACAATTCCCATTCCCCACTATAGTGCAATATCCATCCAACATGTCAAACTCACAACAGCGGACGCACACAGTACAAACAGTGAGGCAGGCAAGACATGGCAGGACTGAGGTCTGAGAACCTGTGCTCACCGAATAATCATGTTGCAGAAACAGTTTTCCATAATTAATGACATAAAGGTCCACAACTGTGAACTAATATAGTAGTAATTTATAGCTCAAGAGTCAGATTCTTGTTAACTGTTTCAACCTTATATCCTACTGTGAGAAACACTGCTAGACATGTATTGATATTAACATGACTGCAGGTACGCTGTGGTTTGTGTCAGCCTTTTAGCATTCCATAGTCAGAGCCTGGTCTGTAAATAACTGCACAGAGTACTTAGAAAGAACCTGAAGAAGTGCAAAGGTATAATTACCCTGGGATACTTTACCACCATCCTGCAATAGTATAGTGCCATAAGCATTTTTTCTAATAGCTGCACAATGAGGAAAATGCACCATTTATCTCTGACTTAGGTAAGCATTTGTAGCATTTTGTTATACATAGAACAGAACTGCCATTATTACAAACTTCTCCCAGCCCAGACACATACAATGTTCCTACAGCACAAGCTGTCACTACTATCTCTTTCAGTACTCCCTTTCCTAATCCAATGCCATGCTGATTTCCCACCATACTATATAACTCACACCACCCTTACATACACACACAGGCACAGAGACACACACACACACACACACACACACACACACACACACACACACACACACACACACACACACACACTTAACTCATCACAGCACCAAAAATTACAACATAAATGATCCCCAACTCTGCAAAAATAATTACAGGCTCTATAATCTCATAGCAGTGTCAGTGGTGTAACAGACAGCATACTTGTCTTTGGTGTAGAAGTCTGTGGGTTCTATACCAACATCAGGTAGAATGACTGCTAACAATGCAGTGCTGTACTCTTTAGTGTGCCATCCTTTGAATGAAACATTAAAACAAGCCCTGTCTGCTTAAATAGGTGACAGCTCAGTGGATGTAAATAATCTCATGTTGCATATCAAAAAGAGTAGTGGAAGTTTCCTGATGCTCTAGCCAAATTTTCCCTAATAGTATAAATATCACCTTAGGTCTCCCCTGAAAAGAGGCTACTAGCCTAGTGGACTAACCCAGTCAACAAATGATAAATAAAAAATAAAATAAATACTTCAAAAACTAGGAATAAAACAAAAATACAAAACGCCATTAGCCTTTCTCACTTTTACTTAACCTTAGAGGGGACATCCACACCAAGACTGGACAAACTGATACCCTTCAACAAGAACTCCTCCAAAGTCAGCCTTCTCAAATATTAAAAGTAGCCTGCTCCTATATAGCATAACATACACCTAAGAAGTATTAGTAACAAAATACAAACTACTTGATCCTGCTATATTAGTAACTATCAAAACACGGTTAAAACCCAAAACTAGAGAGTGAATTGCTGTCTCTGGGATACAGCATTCTTAGGCAAGACTTAGAAAATAAAAAAGATGGAGGAGTAACAATTATACACCCTGACACATTACAGCTATCTCTATGCTCCATAAACATCCCAAAATTTAACAATGCCAAAGTCATTATTTCCAAAAAAAAAAAAAAAACTCAACAACCCCAAAAGCGTATTCATTATAGCCATCTATATACCTCCGGGAAATAATATCAACACCACAAAAGATATTCTATCCTGGGAATCTGACAATATCATGCTAGGAGTCATCAATATAGATTGGCAAAAATTAACTTCTACTTCCCCTAAAATCTCCTTAACTCTTTACAACTTCACCCAACTGATATCAATTCCAACAAGATATAACAAAAAGAAGAGCAAAAAAAAAAAATCTGTTTATTGATTGGATTCTTTCAAATTCCCCTAATGACATAGCTCATTCGGGTTGTCTGCCTGACACCTTTAGTGATAATCTCCCAACATTTACCCCGAAACAGCCAAGCAATACTCTCAAATAACCCTGCTGCAATCAATTTTGCAGGCTCACTACCCTTCATAAAGAAATTTTTGCTTTCAACCTAAAACAATATAACTGGAATATCCTAAAAACATACCTCTAGATGATGCAGTAATTAAATTAATCTTCATTTTCCTTTTAATACTCTAAACTGCCTATCCAAAGTCCATAAGAAACATATAAAATAAAACCCACCACTATGGTTTTATGCTTCTCCAATACTTGTAAACCTTCAGGCCACTCAAAAATCAAAATAATAAGCACGCTACAACAAAGTCGCTAACAGAACTCACCACTGTTAGACTAGCTAGAACAACCACTGTATCTAACATTCACAACTATTTACCACCTACAGTCTCATTAGTAAACCAGATAATTGCTGATTCTTAAAAAATATAATTTGACATTAGTCCCCAACCCCCAGAAGTCTGTGTCTGTCTCCAAGCTCTGGAATAGATTGCCACTTCCCCATAAGGTAGCTAGATAAAATTAGACATTTTAACTTAAAATGACTTTCAATAGTATAACCCTAATCATAAAACAGTACCTCACCTCTGATCTTAACCAGCAGCTGTTTTCCTCTCAACTACCTTCTCGTATTAACCAGCAGCTACTTTCCTCTCAACTACCTTCTGCTATTTACACACCAGTTACCTCTGGCTCTCTTCTAAGCCTGATTATAACAACTTCATTAGGGCAACTTATTTTTCTCCCACCAACGACTAAAATGTAACCCCATTAACTCACAACACAACCGAAAACACCTACTAACTACCTCTCTCTCTCAAGCTCCAACATAGTTTGCTCTTGTCAAAGTTTCCCTGTCTAAAGGTGTGTATCACTTTATGCTTCATACCATCACATCTACATTATTACTATCAGTATACTGCACAATGTAATATCAATGTTCTAAGAATGTTGTATTATGTACATCAATTCTGGGGAGCTTTTCTCCCTGGTACTATGTATAACAAAGCTTTTGTTAAAATGTATTGATATCTGTTATGTGTATGTGAAGCTTTTCTCCTTGGGCCTCCACTGAAAAGAAGTTTTGTCAAACCCAGTCTGGCTCTCCTGGTAAATAAAGGCAAATAAATAATAGGTTCATAGGTTCATAGGTTCATACTAGGCTATCTGCCCAAGGGCATTTATAAGCCTAGCCCATAGTTATTTGGCTTTCGCCACCCCTTTAGTTTGAATAAAACTATGCCTATTATTTTGCTGTGCCTCTGTCAAGCAGTGACACTGAAGTAATCCCTGGGGTATATCTGAGATCCCCCATCCATTGGTCAAGATTCCTCTTGAACAAGGCCAGCGAGGTGCTCTGCCTCACATGCACCGGGATTTTGTTCCACAGCATAGGGAGTCTCTGGGTGATGAATCTGTCCCTCCAGCACGTTCTATTAATAACCGTGTCAAGGTTTAAGTCTCCCGCCCTTGTGGTTCTGAGGGATCTAGACTTTTTGAGGTGAAGCATATTCATCAAATCAGGGTTTGACATGGCCTTATATGTCAGGCACAGGTCACCTCTGAGCAAGCGGTATGAGACTGAATAGAGCTGGAGTTCTTTCAGTCGGGCAGCATAAGACATATTTTTGAGACCCTTTATCCTTTTGGTGAGGAACTTTTGGGGCCTTTCCAGCTGCTGCAGGTGTCGGGTCAGATACATTCCGAATGGGGCATTGTACTCAATCATAGGTCTAATGAGTGATGAGTACAGGGGGACGATGACCTCCCTTGATCTAGATGTGAATCCCTTCATGATCAGGTGGGCAATGTAGAAGGTTTTCCTAACTACTTTAGCAACATGAGTGTCAAACGAAAGGCTACTGTCAACCTGGGTCCCCAGATCCCTGATGACTCCTGTGCTCAGTGGATTGCCACCTATATGGTAGCTAGGGGTAACCTTGTTTTTCCCGAAGGGTATGACTATGCATTTCTTGGCATTTAACTTTAGGCCATGGCTCTGGCACCAGTTATCCGTTTCTGTGAGGCCCTTCTGAAGGATATCTGTGTCAGATGTGTTTTCGACTATGGCGCCCAGTTTGCAGTCATCTGCAAACTTTGTCAGCCATAACCCTCCTGTGTTTGCTTGTACTTCAGAAAAGTAGATGCCGAACAAGAGTGGACCCAGGACTGAGCCCTGTGGGACACCACTTGTGACAGGCTTTGAGTCTGACATGGCTCCAGCAACTCTGACCCTGTGGGTTCTGTCACTTAGCCAGTTTGCAACCCATCTTGTGATGTATGGGTTTACATTCAAGCTGATGAGTTTTTCGATGATACCTGAGTGGGGTATTGTGTCAAGGCCTTTGCCAGGTCAAGGTAGGCTGTATGGACTGCCTTTCCCTCATCAATGGCCTTGGTGACTGTCTCGAAAAAGTCAACCAAGTTTAAAAGGCATGATCTGCCTTTGACAAAGCCAAACTGGGTTGGATCCAAAGTCTGCAAGTTCCCTATGTCTTTATTTATGAGTTCCATTATGATCCTCTCCATGGCTTTGCAAATAAGGCTTGTCAAGCTAATGGGACGGTAATTTCCAGGGTCGGTGGAGGCACCGCCCTTGTGAAGTGGGACCACAGTCGCCGTGCGCCACTCCTTGGGTACGTATCCTGAGGTGAGGCTAAGATTAAACAGCTGTCCTAACTGCGGGTTTAATTCCTCATTGAGTTCGTGGAGCACACAGTCGGGGACACCATCCGGTCCCATGGATGCTGTGTTTTTGCTTTGGAGAGAGCAGTTCTCACCTGGGCATTGGAGATGTTTGGGGGCTGCAATCCTCTGGTATAGATATCTCTCCTTTTGGGGAGGGAAGAAGTTTGCACTGAACCTGTCAGCCAGTATGTTGGCAATGTGTGTAGGTTCAGTAATCTTCACATCATTTTGAACTAATTCTGAGCATATCTGGGAGTTTCCTCCTAGGTTTCTAACATAGCTAAAAAGGCCTTATGATTGTCTTTTGAGTCCTTGGCGATTTTTCTCTCAAAATTTGCCTTGGATGATTTTATGAGAGCTCTTAGTTTTTACTTATAATGATCAAAGGTGTCTTACCTTTCAAGGATTTTGCTCTATCTTGTAGTAGCTTCCTCCTTTTGTTGTAGAGCTTGTTTATGACTGGGGTCCACCAGACTGGATGCTTGCCTTTGGTACAAAGAGTCTTAGTTTTGTTTGGGATTGCCTGATCCATGCAGTCCTGTAGGTGCTGGTAGAAGGCATTTGTAAGTGATTCAGCGGTTTGAGTAATGTTTACCACTGGCTCAGGGGCCTTAAAGGAGACCACACTAGTTTTAGAAGTGTGAAGTCAGCTTTTGAGAAGTTTTTCACTGTGGTCTTTTTTATTTCAGGTGGGGGCGGGATGAGGACCTCCAGCGAGATTAGTTTATGATCTGATCTCACCAGTGAGGGGTATACTTCGGTGTTGAACATTGTGATCCCATGTTCGTGATGATGAGATCAAGTATGTTTTCTCCTCTTGTGGGGATGGTGACTAGTTGTTCCATGGCATTTGAGTTTATGAACTCCAGGAACCTTTGGGCTAGAGTGTTTGGGCTTGAGTAGTGTTCCCAGTCTATATTAGGGTAGTTGAAGTCACCTAGTATGATGGTGTTTGGAGATACATTTATCCCCTCCATTGTTTTCAGGAAGGCCATGTGAGGTTCCTGAGTTTGAGAGGGTGGCCTGTAACATGCTACAAATTGCAGAGCAGTCTTGCCTATGGTTAATTGCACCTGGATGGTCTCCGATGCATCATGCGTTGCCACCAACCTTGAGGTGTGGGTGTCCTTTATGAATATGGACAACCCCCCTCCTTTCTTGGTGTTGTCCGGATTTTGGGGCCGGAACGCATGATATAATAAATAAATAAAGTTCCACAAAGCAAAGAGTTTTGCCACATAGAATCTTGGATATCCAGCATTTACACATACAAGTTCAAAGGACACTGTTTCCATGAACTTTTTTCCAGCCCCAGTCTGCAGTAGTAATCTGCTCACTGGTTAGAGTTTTCTGAGTGGGTGGTTGCTGATTTCAGATTAACTTTTTAGTTAAAACTGTCAGTCACTTAAGTACCTGAATTAGCTAAATGGTTAAACAAGACACTTTCCAGTTTCTTGGCTTAAAGAACAGCCGCACAACCTTGCTAACTCCCACATTCATAATTTCATGCACTGTGATTTTTTCACGTGCTTCTGTCCTTAGGAACTTTTTTCATTTAATTTCACCTTTAGATGTATTAGAAATGTCTTAATGGTGTTCAGTATATATATTTAACTTGATTAATGCAAGCCTTGACACCTAGTAAGAAAGTTGTCATTATACCTCACTATATGTCTAACTGTATGTCTTCATTTCCCTCATGATAAGGCTTTACTAGAAATCCCCCGCATCCATTTCCCTTGTTTTCTTAACAATTCTTCTTTTATCTTTCTTTCAGTTTTATGTTTCACATCATTCTTTTCCAGTGAAGCTTTTCATATCAGAGTTGCTCATTTATAGAATGTATATTTGCCTCTGAGAAGATGGAAATGAGAAATCTGAGTGCATTTTAATGACCAATGTGTCATTGTATGTTCATGGACTGCTGTACTGAAATATGTTAGGGAAAATTAATGTATGTTCCATGATACATTGCTAAAGCAGGTTTGCAAATGTCTTTGCACATGTTTTGTGTTTTTCCTTACTCTTTCTAGTTGTGTTCTGTATGCATCTTCTATGGCATTTTGCGTTTATTTTTTTTTAATACAGTTTGGGAGGGATTCAGAAAGGTTACCATCAGCGGTAAGCCCTTTTTACCACTGACAGTAGCCTTTTCCAATTTTTAGACAGCACTACTGCAGTATTTATCTCAGGAACATGCAACATCACAGTGGGCTTTCTATCCAGCCTACTACAAATGCTAACAAGGCTACTCTGGGGGAGCGGTATAGGGCAATTAGCCATGTGTTCTTCCCTCAGAAATGACTGTGGTAAGTGCTTTTCACAGCTGAGTGATTCACTGAACTCTTGGGCTGCATTAATCCTTATCACCAGCCACAATAATTAACCACGCCCAAAGCTCACGTTCACCCATTATTTTCAATGAGTGAAATCACATAAGAGGTAAATTTATTGGAGTTTATCAAACAGGTAATGTTGGGGGGCTGCATACAAAGGATTGTTTCTTCATTGAGCAAATGCTCAAAACAGTACATACAAAAAGAGTAAACTTTTTAGATCAAATCTAAAAAGATTGTGGAAGAAAAACCTTAACATTTTTTCCCCAAGGGGTCAAGCCCTTCTGCATCCCCCACACTTCCTGCTAATTATATATACTAAAGTCAAGAAAGCACAACAATGAGGTAAGGGCAAATTTCCCAAACCATGCTGTACTGCAAAATCTAAGAAGATTGTGGAAGAGAAAACAAAATATTTTTTCCCAAGGAGTCAAGCCCTTCTGCATCCCCACACTCCCTGCTAATTATATATACTCATGTCAAGATTGCACAACAATGGGGTAAGGGCAAATTTCCAAAACCTTGCTGTACTGCAAAGCAGTGTTTAAGAGTAGTATTTCTTCTGAGTGTTCACTTTTACAGACTGCAACCATGCAGAATTATAAGTGGTAGCAGGTGAGTGTGTGTGTGTGTGTGTGTGTGTGTGTGTGTGTGTGTGTGTGTGTGTGTGTGTGTGTGTGCCTGGGTAGTCACAGTAGGGGGGTTTACTTAGGTGATAGGCATGATAGGTGTGTGTGTGTGTGTGTGTGTGTGTGTGTGTGTGCGTGTGTGTGTGTGTGTGTGTGTGTGTGTGTGTGTGTGTGTGTGTGTGTGTCTGTGTGTGTCTGTGTATGTCTGTGTGGATTTGCACATGTGTGCAGTGGAATGAATGAGAGTGCCTGTGCTAACACAATGTGTTTGCCAATGATATCTACACAAGGTCAGAAGAAAAGGGTCTATTAGTGCTTTTGGCAATCACTGAGAGATTCAGAAACATGCAAATTAGCTGATAATGAGATTTTTTTTCCTTTCTGCAGCTAATGCATCTCTGAATTTCTGGTTTCTATGATCTCTGTAAGAAGTTCTTTTTCCCTGCCCTGTGGTGAATGCACCAAACATTTCTTGTTGAGCTGAGTATTTCAAAATATAATTTCTCTTTTTATGCTATAGTGATGGTCCTAGATGAGGGAGAAGTGTATTTGTAGCTAATAATATTTTGGTATGCAAGCTTGAATATATTAGTCTAGATTTGTGTGAATTTTGCAGTCATGAGGTAGTGTGCAGAAACATTTTTTTCAGGAAAAATTTGCATATCTTCTATGATGTCTTGATAAATAGTGGTTTGCAACTGTCTTTCCATTCTTGCATCTTTGTCAGGGTCTTTCAGACTGAGTCCTCTCTTCATCTGCTATGGCATTTTGGCTTTTATTTCTTATTGCCACTCAAGGGCTGGTGTTAGCATTGTGGGGGCCCCAGCAAATGTCAAGTTGGGGCCCCCTGGACTCCTCAGTATAATTCCGCCACTGCTGCTCCTCTTAAGCAACATTTAAATTCATGCTGCAGAGTATTAGGAATAGTATGTACAGAGTGAAATGTAGCTGCAATGCTCTTACGTTATGACAGGCTTGTGCACCACACTATGTTGTCCCATCTCACAGAGGAACATTCACAGTTACTGACATTTAGTTGCAACAATGATACATTTCAACAACTCTATGTACAGGGCTTGATTTAAGAGAAATGGTGCCATAGGTGCTACCTATTGTTTCACTCCCACCACCCCACACACACACTCACATCCTCAAGTGCTCCTCGGTTTTTCTCCTATCTCAGGCTCCCCATGCCATGTACATTGCTTTTTTCTTCCTTTTCTCATATTTTGCATTTCTCATTAGCGTTTAGTGCATCTTAATTTTTTTTTCTTTTTACACAACCTTATAATCCAATGATGGCTTGAACAGAAATTACAATTTAATGAAAGTCATTCTGTGTTGTTGTTCATCTTCAGTTTTAATTGCATTTTTTCAACATACCTTTCCTGACCAAGACTACATAGTAGTAACTGTTTAGGAAATAAGTCAGTTAAGCCAAGGTCTTTAGAAACCATAGAGGTACAGATGCTCTGGGATACATTTTATGTTATTTTCCCAACTTTTTACTCCAATGGTGGCCTGAACAAAAATAATGAGCAAGGAAATAATTTGAGTCTTGCTTTTTTTTTTCTTTCAAAGAATTTATAAATTACCCAAGGCTGAATGTTCAACACTAACAAAATAGTGGCTTACAATAAACTAACAAGGCAATTGCTGTGAGGAGACACAAATCCTGCCTGCCTCCCTACCACACCCCTCAAAAAAAAATACTGACTGCCTGTGCATCCATCTGATTTTAGAATGGGATGAAATCAGATGTTCAAATGGTCACAGTCATGTATTCCAATGGTAACTATTTAAAATGTTGGGACCCACTACAGCAAATCCCAAAACAGGGAGACCAAATGGCCAAAAAACAGACTTGCATGTACTAAGCACAAGATAACCATTTCTCAGAATAATCCCTTTTGTCTTGGGTATGGTGATCTCAGGGTTAGTATATAGAAGTTTGGGGGGTGGCTTGCTCCTACATCCAGGAGTACAAGGGGGCTTTCCCCGTGAAAAAAAAGTTTAAAGGAGAAGAGCGATCTTTGAGATTCACTCTTTTCAAGGGTTTTCAGTCTCTTTTTTTGGCTTGCCTGCACTCAGTATTTAGAGTGTTGACATTACAGCAGGAAGTCCTTTTCAAGAGACTGCTGTCATATGTATACATAGCATACCTCATCACTCCTCACCCCCACCCCACAAAGGCAGACAGTTGTATACATGCCTGATGTATGATTGTAAGGAATATGAAAAAAATAATGATTACAGTAATGTATTCCACTTTATTGCTCCTAGACAGTACACTGCCTTTGCACCAGCTGTAATAACCTTCTTTGTACACCTCTGAGGTTTGTGAGAAAAGTAAAACAATGACCACACTGTCCCCAGCCCACACACAAGCTATAATGATCTTTTGTGCACATCTCTAAGGTTTGATTGTGGTGAAAATTAAAGAATTAATGACCACACAACCCCCCTACCTACTATATAACCTACAGCAACCTTATATATATACATTTGAGAATGGCTGGTTTTAGAGTGGGTTCTGTTGAGGGCAAGGACACCACTAAGTCCATGTCAAAATCCATTTATACAGTCTGGGGTAGTGTCTGAACATTCTGTGATGCATTTTATGCCTTACTTCTAAAACATAATTAGTTGTTAACTGAATTTTCTACTGCTACTCGGAAGAGTTATGCATATACTTTGCATTATTGTGTGTGCATGGATAAAAAGCAGTGGTGTTTTTTACACACACACACACACACACACACACACACACACACACACACACACACACACACACACACACACACACTGCATGCTCATCTTCGGGGGAAAAGGGATACATTTCATTTCACCTGCTGCATGTTTCTGAAGTGCTGCAGTTAAGCAGAGGACATGGATAAATGCACATACAGACAGGGAGGGTTTGCAGACTCCACATTAAAAACAGTCAAGAACTCAACCAGAGCAAAACATTGTGAAATGACAGTGCTACTCACTGCACCACAGTGGCAATTAACAGCTGCTTCCACACATCCATCTTCCTGCCAAACCACAAAATGCAGCCACCCATTATATGTAAGGTCTATGTTTGTGATAGTAACTGAAAGAAAATATGGCCGACATGTTCCTCTTAAATACACTGCAACCATGACTCTTCACACACACACACACACACACACACACACACACACACACACACACACACACACACACACACACACACACAAGTGTAATGGCAATGCTAATAATGTCTGTGCTGGAAAATGAAATAAATTACAACCAGTTTATTAATCTTACACTACCACACACACACACACACACACACACACACACACACACACACACACACACACACACGCACACACATACACACACACACACACACACACACACACACACACACACACACATGCACACAAAACCATAAGTTGTAGCAGCACTAGTTTTGCACTTATTTCAGTAAATAGCTAAGCACTGTGCACCATTAATACTGTCACACCAGCTCAGTGTGCATCATTAATGCTGTCACACCAGCTCAGTGACTGCTGTTTAGCAGCTGCCACCAACAGGGGTAAGTCACGTTGATTTACCTCATTGAGTAGTAATGCATAACTGTCACTGTTGCTGAGTTTGACACATAATTTTGCTATGTCCCCTGTAAAAAAAAGTTTGATTTGCTGGTAAATCATTCAAGGTTGCAGACAATCAATAAATCCAGAGTTTCATACTTTTATTGTCCAAAACGTATATGTTGATTAAAAATGTGTTATTCTATCCACTTTTTAAGCGTACAATAATATTTAAAGTGTTCCTGATTTTGAACCTTTTTTCTGCCATTTTCAGCTTTCCCTAGACTTCTTGAACAAAGAAGTTGAGAGTTATGCAGTCTGGTATTCTGCTAGTATTTATAAAACTCCCTGAAAAAGAAAACGATCCCCAAAGATTAGAAGCATCAGCTCTTCTTAAAATCCAAGATAAGCACCGAGATCAGGCATTCTTGGCTGTTGATCTCTAGTGCTTACATTGCTCATGTTCATTCACCGATCTTCAGATTTACCCTAACAAATTTATATCACAAAACTGTTTCAATTAAAGATCATAACTGGAAAATTAATATTTTTTCCTCCTTGTTTTTTCCAAACAAGCAGCAGCTTTTGTGGGCTCCCCACACAGTCAAAGATGATTGAGATTCTGCAGCCATGGGTATTACAGGTGCCTAATGCTGGATATCATGTTACTTTTAGTGGAGAGCATGACCACCAGCAGAATTTCATTAAGTCAAGGGCACTATGCCAGTGGTAAAATATTTCATGAAATTGTGAAACCTGTTACTTGACAAAACACTGTTACTATAACCACAGGTATCTGAATTTTAAAGGAGATATAAATAAGAGTTATTATTAGCTATTTGGTTTATTAAGTACACAAGACTGCTGTACTAGCTTCTGTTGATTTGACAAACATGGTACCAAATATCAAAATAAGATAACTTGCTGCGGATGGGGTCCTCCCAGGACCAAGTATACCTGCCATTGATGTAGATGCATTAGAGACTTTCTGTTAAGCTGAATATTTCAGAACGCAGGAAAGTTCTGTATCTACGCCAAACATATGAGTCCAAATTGTGGTGATATATGTTTACAGCTAATGGAATCAGCCTTGTAGAGTTGACTGCATTATTAAGTACCAAGGAAAGCTGCACACCTCCCATGATGCTCTCTGATAAACAGATGTTTATAGAAAACTTTACACCTATTTCTGTGTTTTTCCAGAGTCTTTATTGATGGATTTTTATTCATTTGCTATGCGATGTCTGCTTTTACTTTATTTTGCACTGATAAATACATGACACTTCTTGTTAAGTTGACTTTTTAAAACATATTTAAATCATTCTTTTGAATATACCAAAGCTTGATAACAAAGGTGAATGATATGAATAGATAGATAATGATGCCTTGTTTGTTGACTTGTGTGCATTATTTAAGTACAGTGTGTTTTTTTTTTGCTTTCACAAGCTGATATGCTGAAACATTTTTCTAAGAGAAATTTGCACATCTTTCATGATGCCTTGATAAAGGAAGGCTTGGCAGTATTTTTGCTCATTTGTTACTGGGTTTTGTTATGATATTTCTTGTTTGGTCTTACATGCATCGGCTCTGAGACATTTGCTTTTTTGTTTTCATCTTATTTTGTAATTACATGGAGGCACATATATTAGAGGCTTCTTGCTAAGATGAATGGTTAGAATATAAATTTCACACTTGAGCTGTACTTATGAGCTCTAATAAGGGTTAAACATGTCTGTAACTATTGGAGTCTGACTTAATGTCTTGTGCAAATTATTAAAGATATGTCATTGTGCATTCATGAGGTAGTGTGCCGAAGCATTTTTTTAGGGTAAGTTTGCTTATTTCCATCAATGACTTAATAAATGAAGGTTTTCAAATGTTATAATTTCACTTCTATGAATCTGCTGTTTTTTTTTTAATTTCATGCTTATTTCATGATGGCACAGTGGTGTGGTGGTTTGTGTTATCACCTCACAGCAAGAGGTTCTCTGGTGGTTTGATTCTTGGTTGGAGTGCCTTCTGTGCAGAATCTGCAAGTCCTCCCTGTGTTTGTGTGGGTTTTCTCCAGGTGCTCCAGTTTCCTCCCACATTACGAAGACATGCATCTGGAGTGTTTCTCCCTGGGCTTCCTCTGAAGATTGGCTTGATCCAAATCGGACTTTCCTGGTTAACAAATGATAATAATAATGTTTACACACTATGCATCTCCTTACATTTCCTCCATTTCTGCCAGGGTTATTATTATTGTTATTATTATAATACTTCTTTCATATTATCTTATTAACCATAGAATTTACACACTCTTCCCTTATTCACATGCTTTTCCACATCCCATTCTTTCTTATATTCCATACTAGTACCACACGGCTATAATTAAATAGTGATATTTTTACATTTGTAATGGAGTCTTAACTGCTTCTCAGGGATCAGTGTCATTTTGCCGAAAATCCATTTCGCCGAAAATGTCTGACATAGGGTCCAAATTGCCAAAAATCCATTTTGCCAAAATAGTATTGACAGTGTATATTCCCTTTTCCCCAACTGTGGTGCGATCTCAGAATGAGAATATTAAAGTAGGGGGTGTGTGGGGGGCACAGGAAAGAACTTTGCTTCATATGGATGGGGAGCCTATTCCATGTCATGGAGATCCTTTGAAACACATACTGGTCTCATCGGCATGTTCTATTTATGTCACAAGCAAAGTTTAAATCCTTGGAACTAATGTTTCTAGTGCTGTTTGTTTTGCAGATGTGCAAAAGATTCATCAAGGCTGCATATGAGGATGCCTTATATGCCAGGCATATATCGCCTCTAAGTAACCTATAGGAGACAGAATATAGAACTAGGGCCTTAAGGTGATCTGTGTAGAACAGTGTGTCAACACCCTGGATTCTCATTGTGAGGAACCTCTGCGGGTGTTCCAGCTGTTACAAATGCCTGGTCAGGTGCTTGCCGAAGAAGGCATACACCTGACCAGGCAGGTACATACCTAAATGAGCACTGTATTCAATGTTGGCAATGAGTCTGATAAGGGCTGAGTATAGTGGTACTATAACTTCTCTGGACCTGGATGCCATGCCCTTACTTTTTTTACTATTTAGGCTACATGTTAGTCAAAGGCCAGATTACTGTCTACGTATTTTTCCTGATCCCTAACTACTGGGTCTGCACTTAGGCATGCTTTATCAATGGAGTAATTGGCTTATGTAGACATTTTCCCAAAGGATGATATAATGCACTTCTTGGCATTAAGTTTTAGACTGTGGCTTTGTTACCAGTCATTTGTCTGTCTTATGCCCTCTTGCAGATGTTAGGATCATGGAGGGAATTTATAATAGCTCCCAATTTACATTCATCTGGGAACTTGATGAGCTATAGGCCATTGTCATTAGTTTTCACATCTGAAAAGTAGATGCCAAACAGGAGCAGGCCCAGTATGGATCGCTGAGGTACTCCGCTGGTGACCCGTCTCTTAGTGGAGGTAGTATCACCAATCCCAACTTCTTGGGTTGCATCTGTGAGCTGGCTGGCAATACAATGAGTTATGTAAGGATTTATGCCTTGTGCGGTGCGTTTGTCAACAATACCTGAGTATGGGGATCACACTGAATGCCTTAGCCAGGTCAGGTTAAGTGATATGCACTGTGTTCTCCTCATACATTGCTTTGTTGACCCTCTTGATGAAGTCCTTTCCTTGATAAAGCCAGACAAGGATGGGTCCAGTGTCGGTAGGTTGTCAATATCCTTGCTGATCATTTCCATTATAGTTCATTCCATAGCTTTGCATGTTAGACTTGTCAAGCTGCTGGGTCTATACTTACCAGGATCAGTTAATAAACCATACTTGAGAAGAGTGATGACCATTGTAGTCCTCCATTCACTTAGTACATAACCTGTATTTTCAGGCTGTAGAAGGAAGGTTCCTCAAGTGGTCCTGAAAGGTCATGTTTTAAGCTATTTAGAAAGGAACCCAGAATATTGTTAGAGCCCTTTGAGGCAGTTTTTTGTCCTTGGAAAGCACTGCCAAGATTTGCTCCCTGCGGATACTTGGGGGAGATATGCTAGAAGGAATTTCACAGAGGGTAGTGGAGGGGAATGGGGGGGAGTTTGAGCTTAATTTGTCAGATAGTAGATTCACTACTCCTCATTGCTCAGTGAGGTTGGTGTTATTAACAACCAATTCAGCACACTGCTGTGTGCTACCTTTATAGTTTCAGACATAATGGAAGAAGGCCTTGTAGTTATCCTTAGCCTGAGAGGATATCCTGACTTCATAGTTGGCCTTGTTGGACTTAATTAATCCTCTTAGTTTTATTTTAGTTTAATTGGTGAGCTCTTGTCTTGATAATAGTAGCTCTTTCCGATTTTGTCCATGACTTTTTTCCATTTGTTAAATACCCTGTTAAGGTCGAAATTTTACCAGTGTGGCCTGCTTTTAGTGTTTTTTAGGTACACCAGCCTCAGGGTTCAAGGGGCATTAAATTTTGACAAAGTGTCACTCAGTAGAATGTAGTTTGCTTTAGTATAGTTCCTAATTGTTACAAGTTTAGTTCAGTTTTTCAAGATGATTTTTATTTCTATGTTCATAGGTTCATAGGTTGGTATTAGGCTATCAGCCCTAGGGCCTATACAAGCCTAGCCATAACAATTCCCTAGCTATTTCTTCCCATAGTATTTACTTCTCTGGACCCCTGTCTAGCAGGGCAACTGACATGATCCCCGGGGTGAAATTCCTATCTCCCATCCAGTCATCAAGGTTCCTTTTGAAGAGGGCCAAACAGGGGCTCAGCTTGACATGTATGGGCAGTCTATTTCAGAGTCTGGGGAGTCTCTGGGTCAGGAACCTATCCCTCCAGCATGTTTTGTTCATTGTGATGACATGGTTTAGATCCGTGGAGCATGTGTCTCTGAGAGATTGGGATTTCTTTAAATGTAGCATGTCCAACAGCTCTGGGTTTGACATGGCTTTGTATGTTAAGCAGAGATCACCTCTGAGTAGATGATATGCGACAGAGTATAGGTGGAGTTTTTTTAGATGGTCAGCATAGGGCATCTGCTTTAGGCCTGTGATTCTTTTAGTGAGGTATTTCTGCGGCCTTTCCAGTTGTTGCAGATGTCTTGAGAGGTACATACCAAATGGGGCGTTGTATTCTATAATGGGCAAACAGAGGACAACCACGTCGATAAAAGTACCATAAAACTTTATTTCCACAGATGAGCGCTTTCAGGCCATATGCCCTTCATCAGATAATACACAGTATAAAACCTCACATATTTAAAATAAATATCAGCCTATCACATTTCAATAAAAAGCCCTCCTTTTCTTTAGGATGGGTTTTAAAGGTATATACCCATTAATACCAGGAGACCTATCTGCTCCTAATCGCACTATCCACCTGGTTTCAGCACATTCAGTTTCATTTACCAAACTGCCCCCCCTGGTGTTTGGAATCACAACCTGTACCACCATAAATAGAAATAAATGCATAGGGTTATTCTTCACATGTAATGCCAAAGCATTACGCTCATTACCAAGTCTAATATCTGATAAATGTTTGTAAATTCTGGTCTTAAACATATTATTGGTTTTCCCCACATAATAAGTTTCACATCCTTGACATACAGCTATATATACCAAATTCTTAGTTTTACAATCAGCATATCCTTCATTTATCAGATATTAGACTTGGTAATGAGCGTAATGCTTTGGCATTACATGTGAAGAATAACCCTACGCATTCATTTCTATTTATGGTGGTACAGGTTGTGATTCCAAACACCAGGGGGGGCAATTTGGTAAATGAAACTGAATGTGCTGAAACCAGGTGGATAGTGCGATTAGGAGCAGATAGGTCTCCTGGTATTAATGGGTATATACCTTTAAAACCCATCCTAAAGAAAAGGAGGGCTTTTTATTGAAATGTGATAGGCTGATATTTATTTTAAATATGTGAGGTTTTATACTGTGTGTTATCTGATGAAGGGCATATGGCCTGAAAGCGCTCATCTGTGGAAATAAAGTTTTATGGTACGTTTATCGACGTGGTTGTCCTCTGTTTGCTTGTTTTTGGATATTCGTGGATCTGCTATGTACAGAGGACTTTGGTGCAAGAGACTGTTTTTTTTTAGCTTTGTGTATTCTATAATGGGTCTAATGAGGGATGAGTACAGTGGCACAATGACCTCCTTTTTTCTGGATGAAAAGCCCTTAGTGATGAGGTGTGCCACATAGAAGGATTCCCTGACTGTTGTAGCGATGTGGTTATTGAAGGTGAGACCACTGTCCACCTGTGTCCCTAAGTCTCTTATCACACTTTCGGTGTTTAGTGTACTGCCACCTATGTGCTAATTCACGGGTACATGTTTTTTCTCAAAGGGGATAACTATACATTTCTTGGCATTGAGCTTAAGCCCATGGCTCTGGCACCAAGCATCTGTTTCTGTAAGGCCCTTTTGTAGAATATCCACATAATTTGGGGATTCAGTAATGGCTCCCAGTTTGCAGTCATCTGTGATCTTTGTTAGTCAGAGTCCCTTAGTGCTGGCCTGTACTTCAGAGAAGTAGATGCCAAACAAGAGTGGTCCCAGGACTGAACCCTGAGGTACTCCACTTGTCACTTATCTGGAGCTGGATTTGGAGTTGGCTACTTTTACGGTGTGGGTTCTGTCAGTAAGCCAGTTGGCAACCCATCAAGTGACATAGGGATTAATGCCCAGCTTAGTAAGTTTATCTATGATTCCAGAGTGGGGGATGGTGTTGAAGGTCTTGGTGAGGTCCAGATAGGCTGTGTGGACCACCTTACCCTTGTCCACGGCTCTGGAGACTGGTTTGAAGAAGTCAATCAGGTTCAGGAGACAAGATCGGCCCTTCATGAACCCAAACAGCGTGGGGTTCAGTGTTTGAAGGTTGCCAATGTTTTTGTTTATAAGTTCCATGATAATACGCTCCATGGCCTTGCAGATCAGGCTTGTCAGACTGATGGGGTGGTAGTCCCAGGAACCAAGGTGGATCCCTCCTTATGGAGTGGGATAACACTAGCTGTGCTCCACTCAGTGGGAACAAAGCCTGAGGTGAGGCTATGATTAAACATGACACTAAGGTGAGGTGCCAGTTCATTTTGTAGTTCATGTAGTACACAGCCTGGGATGTCATCTGGTCCCATGGATGCTGTATTCTTAGCTGTGGAGAGTGCATTTTTTACCTGTGTGGCCGTTATTACCAGAATTTGGCAATCTTTCGGTATTGAGATGCGCTCTTTAGGGGGTGAGAGGGGGGATGAAGTTTGCACTGAATCGATCTGCCAGGATATTGGCAATATCCTTGGGATCAGTATATTTAATGCCATTCTGTTGTAGCTCAGAGCAGATCTGAGCATTGCCATTTAGATTCTTGACATTGCTATAGAATGTCTTGTGGTTGTCTTTGGAATCTTTGGCAATTTTATTTTCGTAACTAGCTTTGGAGGATTTTATGAGGGATCTCAGCTTCTTACTGAGGCTGGTAAGGGAGTTTTTTGCATCCTGAGATTTTCCGCTTTTCTGCAACAGTTTCTTCCTTTTGTTGTAAAGTTTGTTTATGGCAAGGGACCACCAGATTGGCTTCCTTTTTTTGGAGGAGAGCATCTTGGTTCTATTGGGGATGGCACAATTCATGCACGAGTGGATGCACGAGTGGATGTGCTCATAAAAGTGCCTTAGTGTAGGGTTCAGTAGTCGAACGTTCAGTTCCCGTCTGCATAGGTGTCATGAAATTTATCACTTCCGACTTGAGTAGCATGAAGTTAGCTTTGGAGAAGGTTTTACGGAGGTTTCCTTACTGGGGGGTAGGGGTGGGATGTGGATGTCAAGGGCGATTAGCTTATGGTCAGACCTGAACAATGAGGGTGTGACCATGGGGGTGGAGCATCGATTTCCCATGTTGGTAATGACCAGGTCTGAGATACTGGAGCCCCTGGTGGGACTAAGGATTAGTTGATCCAGGGCATTGGAATTTATGAATTTCAAGAACCGTTGGGCAAAGTGTTGGTACATGAGTAGTTTTCCCAGTTAATGGCAATGTAGTTGAAATCATCCAGTATTAGGGTGTTTGGTTGTATCTTAATTTTTTTCCAGTATGTTTAGAAAGGTGTAGTGAGAATCTGGGGGCATGGTGGGGGATCTGTAGCAAGCTACAATTTGGATTGCAATCTTACCTAGTGTTAGTTGCACCTGGAGAATTTCAGATGGATTGTGTTGGGCAACTAGCCTGGTGTTGTGAATATCCTTGGTGAATATGGACACTTCTCCACCTTTAGTGTTTCAGTCCTGGTTTGGTGGCCAAAACATGTAGTAAGAGTTGTAGCCTGGTATTGCAGGGATGCTCTCTGGAGCCTTGAATCAGGTCTCAGTTACTGCTTAGATATCAATGTTCTCCATTTTTAGGAGTGCCTCGAGAAAGTGCATTTTGACATTTAGACTTCTAGCATTGAGTAGCATTACCTTCAGATTTTGCATGTTTGTACCTGTTACGGTGGTGGTTTTGTCCTTTGAACTTTGCCTAAAAAAGGCACTATAGGAGTGGCAAGAGCCTTAGCCAGTAACCTGAATCCCAGGGGTGACAGGTGCAGACCATCTCTGGCAAAGCATCGTGGTCTGTCGATCATGTCGTCCCAGGCAGACAGACACTGGATCCCCTTTGAATGACACCAGAAGCTTAGCCAATTTTTGAAGTCAATCATTTTGTCCTAATACTGTATTAGCATTCTGGGCGAAGGCAGGATGCTACTCAGGGCTAGGGTAATACCTGCCTGGGCCACATGACCCAAGAGCTCTTCCATGTCTCTTTTTATGTAGTCCAGGGAGGTACATCTCAAATCATTCACTCCAACATGGACAATGACAGAGTCATATTTGTACTTGTTGTGGAGTGACTTGAATGTATGCATTATGTGGTGGATCCTGGCACCTGACAAGCAGCTGACTGTAATTTTCTCCTTGTTCAGCCTGGTGAGTTGGACATCAGTGTGCCTGACTATAGAGTCACCTATGACTAAAGTGTTGGGTCCATTGTCTTGCCTTAGGGGCTGTTGTTGGGTGGCACACTAGTGCTGTGAGCTATGTGACACTTTGGTTGTGATTGGTGTTTGTTTGCGTTTCAGCTTCGGAGGTCCTTGTTGCTTGGGCAGGTTACTGTTAAGGGCCTCCACATATGTGGGTTTAGTGTTGCTATGTGTTGGTGTTGGTGGTGTGGGTTTAGAAGGGCTATGTGTTGCTTGAGGTGTAGTGTGGGTGTTAACCTTCTCCTCTTGACTGTCTAGCACAATCTTGGGTGGAGAGAGCTTTGCTTCCAGTTTGGCTATGTAAGTGCATCTCTCGCAGGTTGTAGTGTTGAGTGGTAGGAGGAGAGGGTTGTCTGTGTACATGAGGCAATTGCTGCATTGCACCAGTATGCCCAGAATCACCAGGTGGACAGGAGAAATCACCGGAAGCTGACCCTTGGACATGCCTGGTTTGGTGCTTTTTTTTGTAAAGTACAAGAGCTGTTTTCCCTTACCTTAGCAAGGTACTTTGCAATTATAGGCTGTTTAGTGCCTAAGATTAATTTCTCCTTATTAACAAGGAGAGTTGAGTGCTTGTATCAGTTTAAGACTTCCTAGTGCTTTCCAGCAGGTTTTAAAGCAAGTGCTAGTCACAGGGATGCTTAAAGGTAAGATGAAAAAAATGGTTTATCCTAAACACTGCAGTGTGCACTAAAGGAATTAGATGTGAAAATAGGTAACTTAAGTTTTCCTTGTCTAAAAAGTTAAGTTTTAGTGGAGAGTCACTATTTTTAAAACAGCAAGATAGATTGAAAGGGGTGGTCACTTTTGTATTCTGGTACTATGGAATACAGTAGGATGGCCAATAAATTTAAATAAAACCCACCAGCAGAGACAATAAGTACTGTATAACAATGTTCATTGGTTAAAATCATTACACAAAGCAATTACATTGCAGACCATTTAAAGTATTAACAAACATAAGCACAAAAGACAAGATCACAGTGCTCCTGACATGATCCTAAATAAAGTGAGAGTTAGAGAATAACAGGCATTAACATCTCTAGATCTATTAAAGCTAAATAACAGTTCTAAAATGCATGGTATAGGGACCTCAAGGAAAGTGGATGGAATAAAAGGTTTAAACGTATGGTACAGAAGGGGGACTATGACCCCTGCTGTTTTGGTACAAGTAATTTCCTTTTCCTAAGGAAGGGCCTGTTATTCCTTAGTACACATGTTTCCGGAATTCAGAGTTTGCGAGTTTTGATGTTGCTTCGTCATTATTTCTAACTCTCACTTTATTTCCTGGAGTGTTTATCCCCCTGTTAGACTTAGGATCATGTGTGTATTTTACGTTAGAGAATTGATCGTTTTCAGGAGCACTGTGATCTTGTCGCTTGTCATAGTAAGTGTAGACCAATTTTATTTATATGGAGCTGTTTTATAAATATGTGTACATGATATGTATCTTATGAATGGCAATATGAACTTTAGTTTGCTAGTTAATACAAATGGTCTGCAATGGTTTGAATGCATTTTACTATAAAGATAGCTGTTTGTGTTTTTAACATTGTTATACAGTCTGAAGAGAAGAGGGACCAGCAACCGCTGCAATAAATTTAAATAGTTGAAGGGGAGTGATTTCACAAAATGATAATTTTGTGCTTACTCACACAAGCCAGTAAAAACAGAGAGGAAATGAGATACATGGTCAAATTAACATAAGGGGAAGGCAACTAGAAAGACAGTGGTGTTTAAGATCACTACAGTAACTGGGTGGGAAGGTGAGGAAAAATTCTGCCTGACTCACAAAAGACAGAGCAGTGTTCTCTTTTCAAGTTTTAATATGAAGTTAAAAGCAGAATACAAGTAAAACACAAGGTAAATAAAACAAAACACAGTATTCAAAATAGAAAAAGGCAATAAAGTAATACAACAAATAAAAAAAAAACTAACCTTTCCCTCACAGCAAAGTGTAGCAGAGTCTGGGTGAGCCTTTCTAGTAAAGCTCTGAAATGTTTTGTTTTACCCCTTAAATACAAGGTTTATTTCATGGAGACAGCTTTGTGATTTGACCTCACCATTGAGGATGTGACATGGGTGGGCAGCGGTCCCTCACGTTGGTGAATATTAGGTCCAGTATGTTTGATCCTCTGGTTGGAGCATGCATTATGTGGTTGAGGGTACTTGTGTTACTAAAATCCAGGAAACTTGTGCCTATGATGTAAGGCAGTGTATGTTTCCCAGTCTCTAAAGTGGTAGTTAAAGTACCCCTGAATAGGGTATTTGGTGGGCTGGTGAATGTCTTAGCATGTCTAGGTAAGAGTTATGACATTCTTGGGGCATAGATGGTGACCTATAGTTAACTAGGATATGGTAAGGGACTTTATCTATGGTGACTTGCATGTAGATGAAGTCCAGGTTATAATCCTGTTGAAACCAACCCGGAAGTATATTTTTTGCTGATGTAGCTCAAGACAACTCCATCTTTAGACCATGTCTGTGCTGTTGTTGGTCTAAAGGTGTGGAAAGCACTGTAGCCATGCACTGCCAGAGTATGTTTTGTGGCCTTAAACAAGTCTTGGTAATAGCACAGAAACCTATGTTCTCCAGAGTGTGGGAAACTTGTAGGGTGTGGAGTTTGTGTTGAAGCTCCTAGCACTGAGCAGTAACACCTTAAAATTGCTTTTATTTTTTATTTTTTTTTGCAGTGTTGGTAGGCTTGGCATTTTAGCATTGCCTTAAAAATGGTCTAAGGGGGTGGATAAAGTTTTAGCCAATACCCAAAAGCACGGGGGGGGGGTCAGGCACAAACTAGCCTTGGAAAAGCAATATGATCTGTTAACCATGTTCTCCCATGCTGACAGATATTGAATCCCCCTGGAATGACACCAGATACTTAGCCAGTTGCTAAAATCAATAATTTTTTGTTCATACTGTGGCATTATCCTTGGTGAAGGTAGAATGCTTCTCAATGCAAGGCCGATACCTGTCTGTGGCACATATTCAGAGAGATCCATACTGTCTCTTTTGATATGGTCCAGTGAGGTATGTTTCGGGACATTTATTACCACACCGACTATGACAGAACCATATTTGTACTGGTGATGCAGTGACCTGAGTGTATGCGTGATATTGCTCCAGATAAGTAGATGAATGTTATCTTCTCCTTGTGTAGCTTGGTAACTGCCATCTGTGTGTCATACAATGGAATCCTCCATGACAAGAGTCTAGATGAAGTGATTGCTTGTCTTATGGGCTTCAATCTTGGGGGACGATTGGGTTTAGGCTTATGTGAGGTGTTTGTTGTTGCTTGTGCTTTAGACATTGTTGAGGATAGGCATTCATATTTGCAGGCTGAGGAGGTCTTCTGGGTTTGGGAAGGTTTCTTTTAAGTGCCTCAACATAAGACAGTATATGTATGTAGTGAACAGCATGTGTGGAGGATGTAGTGTGTGTGTGTTCTTGACAAATTTATGAAATTTTTGCCTTTAAAGAAGTTGTGTATGTACATCTCCGACATACCGTGCTAGTTTCTTTAAGGATTAAATACTTGCCTGAGAACATGAGACAATTGCTACATCGTCTCAAGGTGCCCATATCTAGCAATCTGGCCACAGATACATTTGGAAATGGCATATCCATGTTGTTTGGACCCATATTAGGGTGATCTGTTATGGTTTAAGGACTAGATTTTACAAATATCTCCTGTGCTGGTTTCTAGGGTTAAGGGCAGATGTTAGATAGTGCTATGATATGGTATTAATACAGTTTGAGGCTCAGACTAGCTGCTCTAAGCTTACCTCTTCACAATGTTTCACTGTGTTACAGGTTACAGTCCTAATATTAGTTTTACTGGTAAATTGTACTGTCTAAGCATTTGCTTCTGTACAGAGCACTGCCAACTGCCACTGCTTGGTGTGCAGCTCTGTGCAAATGTGTCTAATTTATGTTGTTGTTGTGTCTTTCGGCTTTTTCCCGGTTAGGGGTCGCCACAGCGGAAACTCCGGTCCGCTAATTATTGGCAGTAGATTTTTACATGCCGAGTTGCCAGCCCTGACGCACAACCTTCAACGAAGGTACGCCCATTCACACATGTCTCCACACAGAAGATGCTCTAGCTGAAAATCGAACAGGACAACGTCTAACTGTGAGGCAACAATGCTACCGCAGCACCACCACCACAGTATATGTGGCTAATTTATATCAAACTGAAAAGAGGTGAAAACTGACTCCTCCGCCTTCCGACCAATAAGTGACTACATTTTGAGCTCTCCTGGATTCCTTCCCAACTCAGAGAGATCAGGCACACCTTCTACCACAGGATGGATAATCCTGAACTTCCTAACTTAAAAGCACAGCAAAAAGGAATCTCAAGTGAAATTCAACAACAAACTAACTCCCTGGCTAGACTGCCCTTCTACAAGGCAATTTAGAAACCAAACAGTTTAAAAAATCTACAGCCAGAGAGAAAAAGACTGATTTTTCTGTCACAAAATTAATTAAATGCTTTAAAATTTTAAACAGTGGCGACCTAAATTAATAGCAAGTGCAAGTGCAAAAAAGCAAGTAAAATAACTTAATCTTAGGTTGGATGACTCTGGATGCTGCAGAAACACTTTAAACTCCCAGGCGAGGGTGCCAAGTGTCACTGAGCTCTATGGAAGTGAGCATAGAGCAGTGCAAATGTGCTTAATTTATAGCAAACAGAAAAAAGCTGAAAACTGGCTCATCTGTCTTCTGGCCAATAAATGACTGTAGTTTGAGCTCTCCTGGAGTGCTTCCCTACTCAAAGACACCAGGCAAACACCATCTGCAACAAGATGGATGTTCCTGGACTTCCTAATGTAAAAGCACAGAGGAAACGACTGTCAAGTGAAATTTAACAACAACATATAACTAAGTCAGTGGCTTATAGCTTTTTATGTGTTTTCCCAACTCAGATAGACCAGGCCTTTGTTGCTAAATGGACTAGCCTAAAATTGCTTGAGAGTGAAATGCTACTACTAAATGACTTTAACAAACAACCTGGATAAGGTGATTTCAAGTATCAGGGACCTTTTAAATGATTTAAAGGGCAAAATGAACAAATATAGCAAAAATAAAGCAGTAGCACTCTACAACAGTTAACTGAATTACACTATAATGAAATAAATCTCTTATGTGATAAGGAAGGAGTAGGATTAATTCATGACCCTCTCAGAATGTAGCAAGAAACAGTATACTATTCTTAAAATGTGTCCTAAATGTTTACTCCTCTGCTGATAGAGCCAGTATATAGTAGAATTCTAGGTAAAGTTCAACACATACAAGCTTTAGTTACAAAAGTCCACAGCTTAAACATATTTCCTGCAAACACAAAAGTGAGCACATAGATAGGAATAAACAGAAAATGCTATGTCAATGAACAAAACAAGTACATGGATGAGCAATAATAGGCCTACAGATGAAGAAATTAATGTTTACAGTATTACAAGCTGGCAGCTGTACTCTGATCTTCAGTACTCAATTTACGAAACATGGCTGTGGCGACCACTAATCGGGAAAAGCCGAACGAAGAAGAAGAAGGTCTAAGCAAAAACAAGAGGAGCAATGCAGTAAGGTTATTGTTACACTGAACAGGGAGTCCATGACAGTTGGTAAATAACTCCACATCCTGCAGATTAGACTCTGGTCCTTAGAGGCTTCTAGTGACTACTGTGGATATCCATGCTCCAGTTCTTTTCCATACTGTGAGGAACTTCCCAGGAATCTTCCATCTCTTGATATTCATTATCTGGAAAACTGCTCCTTATTTCTATCTTTCCCTTTATTGGTAAAGTTATTGGGAGAGGTAGATAGCACAGATCTTGAATTATTCTTTAAACCTCATGACATTTTGGGGCAATTTTAGGCATAATTCAAGACTCATCACAGCACAGCTACAGTCTTTAATGAAGCTTTTAATGCCCCCCCCCCCCCGCAAGCAAAAGATTTATGATTCTATTCAGTCATGGTCACTCTCAGTCTCCCAGTAACTACTAGTAATATAGGTCATTAGATCCCATTAAGTACATACTTTGGCTTCTTATCCACAGTACTTGATTTGCTCATATTCTACCTATTAGGCTGCATGCAGAGGATGAGCTGGGATAATGATTACTCTGGGAGTTAGCATCCAAGTCGTGGGATTCCCCATGATTCCATACTGGGTCCATTAATGTGTGTGATGTATGCACCCCCCCGGTGTCATTATTCACATGAGAGACCTGAGGTATTATGGTTACACTGATGACACCCAGATGCAATTCTCCTCTTCTCTGAAGCACATGCCACCCCGTCATTCAATCAGCAACTGTCAACATTCTGTCTTGGATTTATTAATTAAGAGTAGTTTGAAGTTTTAACTCCTAGTGAAATGAATGCCTTGACTGATGCAACCCTATGGACCTTCACATATCCATACCTTCATCTATAATATATTATGGATTAATTGATTGGGGATTATACCAATGCAGGTTGGAGATTTTACCAAAAATATGTAGTGTTGTACTGGTCCTTAATAACATTCAGTTTTTAGGCTCAGATGACATCTCTGGCTAGGACTTCAACATGTCATCTGCAGAGCACTAGCAAGGATGGTACAAAAGGGGTGATTGCTTCAGGTGCAGACAATTTGGGGGGATACCGTTGAAGAGGTGCTGATCACTCCCTGCCTAGAAGTGCAAGCAACTGTGATCTAGCAATACGCTTAAATGACAGTCAGTGTGTGAAGATGTGAAGACTGCAAGGAGCTATTATATATATATATATATATATATATATATATATATATATATATATATATATATATATATATATATATATATATATATATATATATATATATATATATATATGTATTTATGTATAGCTATTTGCTATGTTCACATGCTGACTTCTAATTTATTCCACTTAGTATAGTCAGGTGTTTATTTCACTGTGTAACTGAGTGTACCACTAGATTTAAATGTAAGTAGTGACTGCAGTGTGTATAAGCATGTCAAAAGAGAAAGCAGAATATTTCAGGAGACCTTTTTTAGTCCTTCACTCTTGAGTGAAGACTTGTTTTTGTCTTCAACCTTGGCTGGGGAGGTGCAAATTGGGAGTGTCACCAATGATACTAACAGCCCTATCTACAGCTCTGGTCATCTAGCTTAAGCAGTTATTATCACCTGAGAATTTTGCTACAGTGTTTAATGCTTTAGCTTTCATGCATATGCTCTGTGTTAATGCCCCTTATATTGGGCTTCTTTGTGCTAACCTTGATTACCTCTATTAGGAACAGAACTCTACAGCCAGGCTGCTGACAGCATTTTCCACAGTACAGTCATAGTACACTTGCATTTCAGGTGTGCAGTGGCTTCCATTAGTCTCACAGGTGAACTACAAGATTTAGTTTCACCTTTCTTAGGACTCAAGGGTCCCAGCTACCTTAAATGGATTCTGGTCATCTGTCACTCAGCTCATGTCCCCTGCTCCTGCTAGAATGCATTTGGAATCATCAGTTTGTAAGTTTTTTCTATATCAAGCTGCAGTCTTGTAGAATTTGCTACCTGGCCAGCTTTGTGACAGCCCCACTACTAATGACTTACATAAATACTTAGTACTCCATTTGGTATATGCAAAGAGTTTATTGAGAATAGGACAAATCTGTTTATGTAAGGTTTACTGTGTTCATTTTATTATATTGCATCTAGCTTGCACCATGCTTAATATTATGGTCTGTAATATATGATGGATGGATGGATGGATGGATGGATGGATGGATGGATGGATGGATGGATGGATGGATGGATGGATGGATGGATGGATGGATGGACAGATGAGTGAGTGGCACAGTGGTTAGCACTGCTACCTTACAACACTTGATTCCCCTGTTCATCCTATAGTTCATCATCAACAGTGTAACCATGTGTGTTTTTGCTAGATGTGCTAGTTCCTCCAACAGGTGAAATGGCAATCTTTCAAACTGGGCAGAGATATGTATGTATGTGTGTACATGTGAGTTTGTGCCTGTGTTTGTGTGTCCTGTGATGGAAATGCATCCTATCCAGTACTAGTTTCTCTGTTTTGTGCGTATTTGTGTCAGTAAAGAGTCCACTTTCCTCATGACCCTGAAACAAATGAAGGAACAGTAAACTTGTGTGTTTTACTTATAAAATATAAGCAAAGACAACTATACAGATAATGCCCAGTGACCATAGAAGAGGTGTATTGAATACATTATAGTAACCAAAAACTGCTATTAACATTATTCAGCAGGTAGCTGGAGGACTTTTGATGTACCACAAACAAGACAGAAGAACCTAAGTTAACTGATGTGACATTAATCTGATCTTATAAAGAAAACAGGCGAAGGATGTAGATGAGAATGAGTGAAAGAAGTAAGGGATTATGGGAAAAAAACAGGAAAGGAGGAATGGTGGGGAGATTAGAACTTAGGTATTATAAAGAACTCTAAAAATGCCAGAAGTCGGAACAGCATTTTCCACAGCAAGGAGGATAAGTAGCTAGGAGGTTATGGAATAATGGAAAAGGGGCATGTTAATGAACACAAAAGTGTGAGGAAGAGAAAGACGAGAGTGAAAAGCATTGATAGGATATGGGAAGGAGAAATATTGATGATTATTGGCTTCTGTTTATTTGTCTGAGAAATTATTGACTTACAATATGTATTTCAGATAGAACATTTTCTGAATCTGTACAACATTTAACTATGTATTTTATGTGATAATGAGGCTGAAAAAAACACAGCCTACTTCCAATGGGGATCTGAGGAAATTAAGCTTATGCATACAGCTGATTTCAGAATTCTATACAATAATACCCCAGCTCTGTAGTACAAAGGGATGAAGTTTCAACTATGGACCAGAAGATTTGAGCCTGTGTAGCACTCAAGTGATAGAATAGCTAGGCAGTGGAAAATTAGACTGAATGGGCAATGTCAGCTTGCCCATACTGGGCAGAGGAAGTGGTGATTCTGGTCTTTTGATGGCAAGCAAGTAGAAGTTTGCAGAATACTGAAGTGTCTGGGGCCTGAGACATGAGCTTGACATTCCCCAGTCAGTGATGGTAGCCCTCATTAGCATGCCAACGGTAGTATCTGAATGCATGAGCAGGGTGTGGAGGCTCTATGGTGACACAGGTGATTATGGCACATCAAGGGTGTGGTTCAAGCCTAGACAGAACTATGTCATTGCCAAGTGCAAGGGAGAGCAAAAACTGAAGATTCTACAGTTGCGGGAGAATGAATGGGTCAAGACAGCTAGAACAGATCTATAACAGATTTATATTTATTTATCGGGGTAGTGTGCACTGATCAGTACTGACTAATTTCAGGCTCAGCCCAGGTGAAATATAAAGCATTTCACAAACAAAAAAATACAAAAATGTACAGTCAAGCAGAGTGTAACGTACAATGTGTACATTAGTGTTTAAAATGGGTCAACCTTTAGTGAATCTTGAGAGAGGAGATGAGACTCAGAAAGGAGATTGATTAGGTGATATGTCCGGTGTTAAAGCGGAAGCACTTGGCTTGATGAAGAAGTATGTTTTGTGTTCCATTCTGAATTAGGAATAACTGTTGATTTCCTTAATGTCAATGGTGAGAGCTTGCCAAAGAGTAGGTGTCTGAGAGCAGAAAGCATGTGCAGAGCTGTGGAGTTTGGTTCTAGGGGTAATGAGAGTGGGTGTGGCTTGTGAGTAGTGTCTCAGGTTCTAAGAGGAGTTTTTTGTGAAGTTTGGCTACAAGGGGAGTAAATGTGTAGAGTTGGAGTAGTTTGTAGAGTTCACATCCTAAAAGTAGGTTACATCTTTGTTTTATAGATAGCCATTTGGCTTTTTCTAGGGCGATACAGTGGTTCTCACAGAGAGGTGAATTTGTAATGAATTGGCTGATGCTGTTACAGATAGCCTGGAGTGTGGACGTGTTTTTCTTTGAAGCAGAAGTAAACATTAGGGGCCCTTATTCATGCTGAGAAACGAGAACTCCTTTGCCAATGGCTGCTCTGTCTGGTTGGGATAGAAAAGGAGGGAGTTTAGTTTGGCTTTCACTTTGTCTGTGTGCAAATGGAAGTTTAGTGACTGATCAAGCTATAGTCCTAGGTAGTTGAAGATGGAGGTTGTCTCTGCGGAATGGTTGTGTAGTTCAAAGATGCTTATAGAGTTAGGTGCTTGGTGAATTTTCTGTGGATACCAAAAAATAAACCCACCCCACACCCCCTACTAATTACATATAGAAAACTCCAGAATTGCAAAACAGTGGAGAAAGGGCAAACTCCCATTTTCAATATTTTGAGTTTGCAACATTTTGGGTTTTAGTATTTTGAGTTTTTCAGCCAAATGAATGTATTCTGTTACAGTAAATACATATGCATGACACGTATCAGAGAAAAAATATATATGTTGGGGAAACAGAGGTGAAATAGGTTGTCAGAATAAAAAATAATCAGAAAAAATGATAGAATAAAAAACAAGACAAAAGGTAAGACAGAACTGGGGAATAATATGGTACAGACAGAACTGCAAGGGATTTTGTCTTTTAATGTTCCAGGTGATGCTAGTTTAATGTAATATTTTGTTTGCAACAAACTTGTTATGGCTGAGCTTTCTTTATACTTCTTCATACCATGGTCCACTCAATTCAGCAATCTTAGACTCCAACCAAACAGCAACTAGAAATGTGGTATTAACATGATGAAAGTTGCCAGTTATTGCACCAATGGATTCTTTCGAGTAAATCTGTGCCTTTACATTTGCAGTTCCTTAACTGTCTCTAGTTGTGTTTTGTCTTGCACCCCTGTCTCAAGGTCTGTCAAGCTCAGCATGGATGATACACAAGCATGCTTTTATACACTGCCCGCACAGTTGCTCTTCTAACACAGCAGTTGCACTTATTGGGGGGAACCCCAATCATTGAGAAGAAATAGAAAACCAGATTCTGCATCTATATGCCTAAAATACTAATTTAATGTTTAAAACAATTAATTATTACTGCTGTAAACCGCACGACAAAAGGGCACAGTTCTTAAAAATATTTAAAACAATCAGCTTTACTCTCAGTGTGTACATGACTTACGACATTGCTCATTATGTGGGTGGGCAGCTCCTGCCAGCAGGAGTTATTAAAGTTAATATGAATGTACATGATGTCTCCTCTCCTCACCAGCGTAATACTTATGTGGCACCTGTGTGGGAATTAGCACAGAACTACTATATATTACACTAATATGGCAGGAGCATTTATATAATTAAAATGTTTCAGGCTCAGGACTTAAAAGTCATGACTGAAAATACTAAATTCAGACTGAATGCAAGGCTCAACCATTTTCAAATGTCATTGTCTCAAGGTCACTGTCTGTATATCACTCACAAGCACTTTTATGGGCACCCTCAGCCAATGGGAAATGCCAGGATTCTAGATATTGCAAATAAAACTGCATTGGAAGCATTTACCTTTAAAACATTTAAATATCAGTGAGTAGAGTAACTTTACAAAAAGTGATTTTTTTAAGCAGTCAGATTGACTTCCCACATGTGCTCTTAGACTAAAATGATGGATATGGATTTATAATGTACACTTGTTATGTGGCAGTATTAAATGGAAAGTGATATTTTCTTAATTCATTTTTGTGATGCTTATTTAAAAGTAACTATACATTCTCACTTGCTAAACTGTTTATAAATATGTGTGTGTAGATATATATATATATATATATATATATATATATATATATATATATATATATATATATATATACATACACACATCTGAAATTGAGCTTCTCCTCTTGAAAGAAATGTTCCTATATCAGTGTTCAGCATTTCTGCAAACAAACAAAATGCATTTGAATGGAGACGTGTGTTAGACGTGACCCTTGAGTAACATTCTGGGAAACTGTCCACATTTATTTTTCAAAATGGAATTGCACGATAAAATAAGCAGGATTCTAAAGCACATTATATATAAGCCTTTGCAGAGTAGCAGATCTTGAATTTTTCAAGAAAATTACTTTGTGAAGAAATCCAGTGCCTATATGAAATGAAATGGATATATTTTCTAACATCTTAGTCAATTTATGTGTTAGAGTAAACAAGAAGCTACAGCTTGCTGGTGTTATCTAAACAAATGCCTCCTAACTGAAAATATTTCATGACAGACTGTATATAGTACAAAATGTATTACTCTAATGAATAAAAAAGAAGATATGTGATTAGAAAACAAAATTTCTGTATATTTGATGCACCTGTGCTTTTGACAAAGAGACGAAGAGAGATCAATTCCACACATTCTGTAAACTAACAGTGTAGCCTGTTTATCAAGGAATATAAGTTACAATGGAGCACTGTTTAGAAAATTACCCTTGTCAAAACTGTCACTGATAAATGGAATACAGTATTGCAGAAACTGGGCCTTGGCTGGCTATCAAAGATCTAATGTACTCAAGATTGCCAACATGTGGGATTCTATCCATGATGGCTGCTGAATTGAAGCTCCCTTAAGATTCCGTGCTGTTTAATATAAAGTTTGACAGGAAAATGTGATATATTATGGCTACTTAAAGAGACACTTCATTTTTTTAACCTTCCTGAAAAGATTTTGAGTCAGAATTGGAAAGCTGTGGCTCTTCAACTTATCTTTACCTTTCTTGAAGCCAGTTATTGTGGATACAATAAAATGAGCACTTTCATATCCTTTTAGCATGACGTGTCTGTGAAGAAAGACAGTAGGTAGTCACATCCTAGCAAGAATCGTGTTTAAAAATGGAAAAATTTCACACTAAGATGGATTCTGTTTAAGAAAATAACTACCAAACAGAAATTTTGAAGAATATGATTCAGCTACAAGGAAATCAGATTAAAGATGCTGACCATTCTCTTTCTGACATGGATTGTAGATTATGGAAGGAAGAAACATACATTTAGCTTCATTTCAAACAAAATACATAGCATCTGAACAAGTTGGATGTTCTGGAAAGCAGAGAAAGAGAAGCAACTTAATATACAAACTATCAGAGAAAATGGAAGTCAGCTATACATTTTTTTCAATCACATGACTACCTAAAGCTTTAAATCTTCGGGAAGGTCTCTTCTTTAGAATACAGATGGTTCATAGATCACTTTTTAAACAACCTACCAAGTCAGGATCCTCTCCTGCATATATAATAGTAAAATGCACATCTTATCTTTGTAAAATGCTAATTTTGAAAACTGCTTGGTCAAAGCCACTTATCACATTTAGTTTTAACAGTATCAGATTTGATAATGGAGAAAATAATACATTTCCTTTGAAAAAAGCTCTTAAAATGAACAGTGTCACAAGTCATATTCTTTATTCAGTAAGACTAAAAATATTTTTGATCAAATGAAGTAATTCTTTTACATATTGGAAGTAGCCTTGTATTTTCAAAACAACAATATCATTATCTATGAGGATATGGGCTCTAATTATATTTATCTTAAAATACAAGCTAAAAAGTGAAAGACTGTCCTCTATCTCCCATCTCTATAACATAAGAGGATGGGACTGATTGCAACCCAAAAGACCCAAGTTCATTTAGCAGCTTGGGTGTTGGAGGAACCAGGAGGGTCAGGGGTTGGAATGAGCAACCTACATCACCTCACCTGCATGGTGGATATGGGAGTCCTTCCAGTTACAGCAGTAATGGAGACATAAGTGTCATGGGTGGTGATGCCTGCATCATCATTCCATCTCAGTCCAGCTAGGGATTCCCTTCCTCATGGCCTAAATCTCTGCCCCTAGTTATATATATATAGGATGCCTGCTACAGTTCTCACCTCTCATGAGGTCAATACCTTTCCTCCAGTCCTTTAAAACTGTTTTGAAACACTTCCTATCCAAAATCTGTCTCTGTTCTTGTTCAGTCCCAGGATAAATGATATCCTTAAATATGAACAAGTACCTGTTCATACCTTACACCTCTTTACTCTCCCCTCTTCATGTACTTCCTTACTTCAATTTCTTTCCCACCTGACTTTCTATCTAAATATGCCTTAACACTGTTTTTTCTCACTTCATATTGCAGTTCTTGTTTGTATTATATTAACTTACCTTTAATTTCTCTAAACTGACTAAAGTTTTTCTAAATATTAAATTATCATATTAGTTATATCTATTCTTAACCAATGGTTTCATGTGTTTTAATTTGGTATAATTATTTAAACTATAGATGCTTTTGTATTATTTTTGAAGATTGTAAAATTATTGCCCTTAAAATGTTTTTGTAATACTTTGGAGTTTTCTCCTCAGGCCTCAGCTGAAAATGGGCACATACCCAGTCAGACTTTCCCATTAATCAAATGTCAATAAATAAGTCTTAGAGGCTTTAGACCATTAGGTCATTCTGTCTTTGGAGAGAAATGGCCCACCTGCAGGGTTACAGTGGAACCCTGCTAAGACAAGGCCCCTGTCTCTCCTGGATACAGAAGAGGTGTTGGGAAGGGGAGAAGTGTGATGGACTAACTGGGGCACAGACAGAGATCAGCAACAGGAAATAAAGCAGAAAGAGAGAGAGAGAAAAGCTGTAATTGATTCAAAGAAAACAAAAGGTAAGTAGAACTCGTGAGAAAAGAATGAAAAGGTCACACTGAGAATAAGCTTTTATGTAATACACATAGCAAATATTTATATATTCAGTCAAATCTGTTATAAAAAGCAAAAGGGTATGGTAGTATCTATATATTTAGACATTTGTTTGCATTATTATGCAATCTAAAACATTTTAAAATAATTTAAGTGTCTCTCTACCCAGTTAAGGTAAACTAGCCTTATAATTAACTTTAGTTTTTCTTAGAAATGTTATCATTTATAATGAGCAGTCCAATCATTAACAATAGTAAGATATATTTTTGAGAAGAGTTACATTTTAAGATTTTAATTTGATTAGCAGTAGGACAAAGAGTGCTTAATTTCCAATGGTTCTGTCTTTTTATTTATTAACATTAACAGTATTCAGACATCAAGTTAGCTGTTGTCTAACTGGATAGCAAATCAAACTAATGAATTGATGTAGCAGAAGAATTCTACCATGAAGAAGATGACTAAGGAAGACAGAATGAATAATTATGAGTTCCTCTCTTTATCTTTGTGTAATGCCTTTTGAGATGCAGAATTCTGTACCTATATAACCATTAATTATATGACAGACATATGAATGTAAATCTCATTCAACCAAGATATCAACTAATTTGGCAAATGCAAGTCACAATGCTCCAAAAATAAAGCACGATCCAGAATAGAATTGCAAGTTTTATTCAGATTGACACTTCACACAATTCGTTCATTTATCCAATCAGTTTCAAGAACATACTTTTGAACTCGCAACAGAAATTCATAGATGATACATACAGTGCTTATGCATTGAGCTTCCAGCATTAAAAGAGTAGTGGAAAAAGGCAATAAACAATGAAGAACAAACAGAATTCCAACAATTAGTGATATACATTTGTCATAGTAATGAGATATTCAGTATGTCAGACTAACTACCATTCTTCCTAATAAATTTAATAAGGCTGACATTTTTATATGGTGTAATTTGGGAATTTTGCAGCCATTCTAAAACATGACAGTAAGCACCTGAAGGTGAATGCCAGACAACCATGAATAAAATAAGTGTTCAGTACCACCTGGACCAGGTGAAGTACATACGCTATCTACAATACTTCTTTAAGCTTGGTAAACATTACAACTGGAGCAGAGTGAGGAGCAATATAGGATTATGAAGCCTATTATTTTAACAGAATCACTGAAAATAAAACAGGTAAAGCAGGTAAAGTAGGTACAGTACTACCTTATACACTGTGAAGAACAGACAGATATGCTTATTCTAGTCTAAAGGCAGTGGAAAAATATTCTTACTGACAGCACAGTGTTGTTACCCTTTATATGACAACCACATTCTTTTCTTATGAAAAATAAATAAAGCACATTTTTTTCATAAGAAAGATAAAAACTGTCACTTTCTAAGGCATTATGCATATTTTAAACATTATGATGTACTTCTCTACAGGAACATATATACAGATCATCTGCCAACAAGTTAACTTTGAAAACATTCTATCATGTCAGCCATGATGATTACAATAGGGACATAAAAACACTACCATTTCATAGCCAGCAACAATAACATATATGTATATATATATATATATATATATATATATATATATATATATATTACCAAAATACAGATTAGCATCCAAATGAGAAATTCTATCACCCAGTTTGAGATTGGGGCACATGTAATAATAATAATAATAATAATAATAATAATAATAATAATAATAATAATGCCGCATGGTCAAAAAATCCATTTGGTATCTTTTAACATGACTGCATCAGGCTAAAGTAGGCTAAAAATCAATTTTCCTAAAGGGACCTCTAAAATGTCAGTCCTGTAGGAGTAACCAAAAAGTATTGAATGAACTGAATGAAATCTTGTTGCAATTTATCATACAAATGCACACACCAGGCGGTCCATAGCAGAAACCACTTTATTAAACCGTAGGATTTTACAACCATTGTTAACTTATGAGCCATCATTTACAAGAAATTCATGTCATTTGTTTTTGTAAAGTAAAGAAATCTAGTTTTCTTGAATCAGGATCTCAAAGATACAATTTTTTTTACTCTGGATGTTGAGGTACTTTACACGTCTATTCCTTTGATTGAAGGTGTTAACATGGTTAGGTCTTTTTAAGTAACAGGTGGATTCATGAAGCTTGGCGCAAGGACGGTTTTAGACTTGCACCAAGCATCCTCATTACAGATGGTGTAGCAGCACCATATGAATATTTATAAGGGCACACCGCCACACCCACGACGTGCACAAGAAACGTGTGCGAATGCAGGGGGCGTGTACATGTGCTCTATGGAGGCGTAAACATGCTCCGACAGTTGCACAACCTACTATGCTTACTATTAGAGCCAGCCTCTAATAGTAAGCCAGTAATTCAGTGTCCATGGATACCGAAATGTATGCTAAGCATACAAGAGTGTCCACGAACAGTGAAATAAAATTGAAGTAGTAAACACAGAAGCACGTAGTGGAATGTTGAGTCCCATCCCTAGAACTTTCACAATTAGATTCCCTGTGTCTCTATTTTATATTTGTATTGCTGCAATATCGAAAGTGTAAGCAAAGCCCAGCGTGTTTGCGTGTCATCGCCCTCCGCCGAGCTTAGCTTACACATCAAAATCATTCAAATAGAGAAAAACATGCGTAATCAATTTAAACGTCAATAGTGTAGTGGTTAGAACATCCGCCTAATGAACAGGCATTCACAGTTCAAGTCCAACTATGGCACATATCATTTTCCATGTGGAATTAATGTAATTTTGCTGTAAAACAGACATAATAACAAGTAAATGTGAACTTCAGTATCGCATGAGATGTTTAACTAAATTTCATTCAGTCAAAGTGGTACTGTCATAATGAATAAGGCACTAGTAAGCAGGTGTAAGCACAAATAAGCAGCAGTAAATATATATAAGTACCAGTAAGCAAGTCTGAGTGCGCTTGCACGGGTGTAAGCAGTGCTCAGCATAGGAACTCTATATAAGTATGTACAGATATATATATATATATATATATATATATATATATATGAAGAATGGACATCGTAACAATAAAGCATACAAAAGGAATGAGAAGGGAATCAACAGCAACTCCAGTATTATATAGTGCTGTCAGCGTATGTCATATCAAGCTGGGCAGGAGTGAGCAAAGCACTGCTACTCACACCACAGGTAGGATATTACCAGTGGGAGTAACATTGTTGATCTGCTAAGTCTACTTTACAATCAGAGGGTAGTCCCTGGTGGGACTACCGAAAATTTGATAGGATGATTGGCCATCCGACCATTACACAAGCAAGGCAGGTATGTTCAAGGACTAAATGGTGGGAGAACCTGATAATACATGGGTTGGGACAACATACATGTAGGGCCCCTAACGCTTGGTAGAGGGCAATGTGTGGAGGTGTGTCATGGCTGTGATAGCAACTGGACAATGGGTGCTATGCGTGTATGTTGAACTTGGGTGGGGTGGAGGAACTGTGGGTATGAAGTTATGGATCCAGGCATGTCAGGGTTGGATGGGCTGGTTGTAATTGGACCGCCTCGTGGAGGTCAGCGAGTTCGTTATAAGTGTATATGCATACACACATGCATACATCTATATGTAGAAGTACATTTCCTGTAGCACATTCATTGCATTTGCAGACATAAATAACATGAATGTTCCCTTACAAACTTCAACAGTAGATAGAATAATAGGTTGTGCATAAGAGGGAAGGGACGAAACTGCTAAAACGCAGAAGTGTGTACAATGTCCAAAGTCAGTGCTGTGCTGAAAAAATCAAATGTGAGGACTTTCTCACACGTGGAATCATTCCTGTGATCTGCCTGCTACGGCAACGCCAATAACTAAACCGGTCTATTTGTAAAAGAAATACACCGAACACGTACATAATTAGGCTCTCATGTGTAACGTGTGCGTTACCACATAGTCATACTTATTAATTTATTGTAGTGTCATGTTAACGGAAGTAAGGATGTAATGAAGTATAGAGTCTAATCTTGAAACAAAGACATGCGTGTCCCATGTGTGACAACCCAAAAATTGTGAATAGTCTCCTATTGGTCGCTCATGACACCAATGTTTGTGGACTAAAAGTTTGGGATTTCTAAGGATACATGGAGTGAGTAGGGAGTGGCCAATGTGTAGTGGTGTGGATACACCGTGACTCCAACTGGAGAATGGATGACTGCAGTGTTAGTGAGGTGTTGGGGTGGGTGTTTGGGGACCTAGGAGTCATGGGTATATGGGTATATATGCAAATGAAGCAGCACAGCAATAGTGTATTGGTTAGAGCATCCACCTAATGAACAGACATTCCCGTTCCGCATCCCACTGCAGCACATACCATTTTTCCATCGGTAATCTATATATGAACATATTTCGACATCTGTCCACTGTATAACCTGCAAAATAACAATTAAAAGTGAACTGGAGCGAAGTGTCAGTGTCATAATGAATAAGGCACTAGTAAGCAGGTTTAAGCATATATAAACACCAGTAAGCGTGTGTAAGTGCGTTTGTGCTGGATGTGCATTGCTTTACAGACACACACACACATATATATATTTATATATATATATATATATATATATATATATATATATATATATATATATATATATATATATATATATATATATATATATATATATATATATATATATATATCTATATATAAATATATGTATATATATTTATACACACACACACACACACACATACATATATATCTATATATATATATATATATATATATATCGCAGATATATACATATACTATATATATATATATATATATATATATATATATATATATATATATCTAAGTATACACACACACACACACACATATATATATATATATATATGTGTGTGTGTGTGTGTGTGTGTGTGTGTGTGTGTAGATATACACAGATATACAGCTATGATAGGATACAGCACACAAGAATGACACATGTTCACAGGCTATGCCAATGGGAGTGAGGGGCCCAAGCAAGAAACATGAAAAATGTCGCATGACCTTCCACCCCCACCCAGCCAGACACAGGAAACATACACACAAACCCGCAAACAATGCAAATAGTCCACTGCTCCCCAGACCACAGGCAGTATACAACCTGGGGGGTACACAGTGCACCCGTGAAATCTAATCTTGGAACAGAGACGAGAGCGTCCCTTGCGGGACACCCCAAAAATTGACATAAGACCAAAGGAAGGTGACATGCCAACCATTTTGGGTGGGGTGTGTACATACCCGGAATACAAGGGTGGGAAAGCCTGATGACCTACGGGTCGAGACAATGTATGACATGGGGCCCGTGAAGTGGAGAGTGGGCAGGGTGTAGTGGTGTGTTTAGACCCGACCAGAACCCAGAGTAAGGATGGGTGCTGTAGAGGAGGTGCGGGTGGGAGAACTATGGGTAGCTAGTTATGGGTCTAGGTGTGCAGGTGCCGGCTGATGTGAGCCTATATGGACAGCCCCTGGGATGTAAGCAAAAGTGTTCATTGGGCAGAGGTGTCACCCAATGAGCAGCCACACCCGCTACGAGTCCCACTGCAGCAAAGTGTAATCTACGTGGCAAGGAACAGAATAACCAGATGTAGATGTATATATGTAGAGGTATGTGTGTGTATATCTGCCCATAGCGACCTAGAGATATATCTCTCCCTCTCCGTAGTACAAATGTATACATACAGAGACAAAATACATATGCATACCCACATATGGATATATACATATGCAGACACCAGAGACCCATATGTTGTTAGATATATATAGACAACAATATATAAATATATACATGTATGCATACATATACAGATATATCTGTATATATTAATGTATATATATATATATATATATATATATATATATTTATAGCTAGGATATGATACAGCAGTTACGAATTACATATATTCACAGGCCGTGCATATGGGGGTGAGGGGTCAAATCAACAAACGTGTAACACGTAGCATCAACCCACCCACCCAGCTAGGTCAGTGAGACATGCAAACACACAATAAAAGTAAACGCACCACTGCTTCCCAGTCCTCTGGCAGGATACTACCAGTGGGAGAGACCTGCCAGGTCTAATCTTGAAACAAAGACATCAATGTCCCTTGTGGGACACCCCAAAAATTACTGATCATTGGAGTCAGTCCCTGTAATGATTCATCAAACCAGGCTGTAGACGTATACGGACCAGTAGGTTGTGTAAACCTAATAACTCATGGGTCGACACAATGTACGACATGTGTCCCGACACGCAGAGAGTGGGCAGTGTGTAATGGTGTGTTTATACCCCACCTGCACCCACAGTAAGGATGAGTGCTGTAGAGGAGGGGCAGGTGGGGGAACTATGGGTATGCAATTATGGGCCTAGGCGTGCAGGTGTTGGCTGGCGCAGTACTGGCATAACTTACGCCCATACCTCTCAACCCCTAACAGCAAATCCACTGGACAGGACATAAACCATTGGGGGAACAAATAGGGACCATAACTCTCAACTGTCCCTGATTTCCAGGGACGTCCCTGATTTTGACTCAAATTCTAACTCTGTCCCACTTAATCCCTCCTAAAACTAGTGACTTTTGGAGGAAATGTGGTGAATTACACGTAATGAATAATGACAACAATTAAGAGTTACAAACTTCATTTACCTCAAAAAATGTGTATTAATTCATATGATCTGAGTCTGTCAATGTGTCAAGTTAATAGCACTAATATTTTAAATGTGTCCCTGATTGTCCCTGATGTTGTCATGACTTGTCCCTGATTCAGTTGATATTTGTCCCCAATCATTTGAAAGGTCTGATAGGGACAGAAAGCACATATTCCACTTACAACCTTAGAAAGATGATAGAATAATAGGTATGCAGTAGCATGACTCGGCTGAAGGATGTGGGTTCCAAAACCCAATTACTTGTTTGTATTGAATGGTGTCAGTTCCCATGTATTAGCCAGACAGGTGTAGATTGTAAGAGGAAAACACCAATAGTATGAATCAAACTCTAGACAGCCCACGGATTCCGTACAGTCAAACGGCATGCTTACGCCTAATGGGCAGCCATTCCCGATACTGTAGGCATGTAATCCGATGTAATAGGCATCACAAGGTAATATCGTAGTCCTCACTCCCACCCAGGGGTGTGAGTGTCAGATACAAACACCAAATGCAGTGCATTTGCAAGTGCGGAAACAAGCGGTTGTAAGCCTGTTTGGCTGCTGGTATGCGAGTATCACACTGGTGAAGCTGAGTGTAAGAAACTGTAACTGGAGGTTAGCATTGCTTAGCTCCGCACAAACCCACCCACACCCGCTCACAACTGCTTTAAAATGCCTTAATCACTCTGCAAGAAAGTGAACGTACAAAAAACACTAATCAACCACAAAGTAGAATGGAGCAGGCAAATGTTAGTATGAACACAACAACATTTTATTATAATCCAAAGTTAAAATCGTAGAATATCCAAATGTATAAGCGCTTTCGTCTCATTTCTAACTGAATTAAAGAAACTTCATCAGATACAATTAATTGCTTTCACCCACTGAATTTAAAAAGGAATTCAAATTACATCACATCCTAGAGCAGTCAAGACACCTTCATTTCAAGCCATAGTATACTTAAAATTGTCGTTACTTCCACAACACCATAAAAATTGTTAAAACCATTAGAAATACTTTTAAAATACTTCATGAATTTTAAAATCATAACCTATCCACTACTATGTTAATAACTTAACTATACATTTAAATAAATATATCCATGTGTCAATAAGTATAAATAAATAAATAAATTCAGTGGGCAAAAGCAATTAATTGTATCTGATGAAGTCTCTTTAATTCAATTAGAAACTAAACAAAAGTGCTTATACATTTGGATATTCTACAATTTTAACTTTGGATTATAATAAAATTTTGGTGTGTTCATACTAACATTTGCCTGCTCCATTCTACTTTGTGGTTGATTAATCACTCTGTACCCAACAGCTCGTGTTCTGGCCAGCAACAAAAGAACCAGCCTCTGCAAGGCTAGAACACAGGACCCTGTACATCACAGTCATAGTAGTAAACCACTACGCCATGATAGCAATACATATATAGGAGGTATCAGCAAACTAATCCTTACAACAGGGAAACAAATCGAATATGTGAACTGAATCTATGTACAGTGTAATGTTCTATAAACTGCCACAGACCATAAATATGTGAATTGGAGTACTACAGTAAACATAGAGTTGAGGTGTCACTGTAATAAGGTTCAGAAGTCCCCAGGACCCCATACAGTGTATGTACACATGAATGACAGACACCAGACACATATATAGACTGTAATGAGTAAGACATCATTGACAAAAGTCAAATATAATGCTAGATAACCAATAAGCAATGCTAACTGCCGCACAGCCCAACTAAGTAATTGTAAGCAATGTGTAGGGAAGCCAATACAATATGCCCACAGGTACACCTCTTTAAGCAGTGTCAACCTGAAGTAAGCATGTGTGCCCATAGCTTAGCCTTTTTGAAACTGGCCAATTACTGAAAAGTGTGGGAATCTGGCCCTACTTAAACTGAAGAGGCAGGAATATGGCTCATAACTGGTTGTAGCATCCCCCTACAGGCAGAATGTCTGGAGTGGGAGAAGCCCTCACTTTAGACCGCAGTGCTGGGGCATCCAGGAGTCCAAATTCATGGTATGGCTCCTGGTAAAGCACCATGACAGGAGACTACTGCAGGGCCAGTACCAAGGCTTGCAGTACAAAACGGAGGCCTGGGACAGTCTTGCCCATGACCTTACTAGTGCCACACATATCCCCCAGACTGGTGAGCAGGTCAGGCACCACCATGCAGACCTGAAGCAGCAGAGGGGGGATGTCCTGGAACAGTGGATCCAGGAAGCAAGGCAGACGCAGAATGCCCCAGAACTGAGTAAGTACTTTTTCCACTACATAGTTAATAATTGCCTAGCTTGTGCATACTATGGCTAGGTATGGCTAAATATTACTGTACTTCCCTGACAGCTGCAGATGAGCGTGCTGTGAACCAGCAAGCCTATGATGCTAGGCTGCAAAGGATGCATCACGAGGCAGGTTAGGAAATAGCCTGCATGTACTGTCATAACAAATAAATGTAAGAGCCTAAGAAAGTGTACCAGTATACAGAATAGTGTAATATGCTGCGAATAAAGGTGTAACCTCTGCATTGCTTTTGTTTACTCTACAGTCATATGTTGTTGTACTGTTGCAGTTATTAAATAGTACTGTTGTAGTAAGCAGTGTTACCCACACTGTGGTATGCAGATACAATGTATATGAAGTGCTGTATAACAATGTCAGAAGTGCAAACAGGTCAGTCATATTACACAAAATACATTGCAAAGCCTCACAACAATTGCCTGATAGCATAGTGTACAGTGATCTTAACTGTAATGCTTTTGTCACACACAGCAGGGCTTTGGATCCCAGGAGCGCAAGTAAGTTGTATGCATAATCATTCCACACAACTGCACACAGTCTGCTAGAATGTTCAGAGAGAAAGCTGTTTGCATATTTACACTTAACAACTGTACAGATTTTACTAGAATGCTTAAACAGAGAGTGGTATGCATATTCATACCCCTCAACTGTTCCAATCTGCCCAGTATGTCTTGATAAATGGCCCACATCACCTGCCTTTTGCCCTGTTCCCCTGACAAATTAGTGTGAAGATTCAAGAAATTTAGGCAGCTGTTATGACATATAACTGATAGTCAGACTTGTACATAGTCAGAGAATGTACATGCAAACATACCTGTCATCCCAACATCTCACCCAAAGTGTATGAGAGCAGTCTCAATACATGTTGCATTAACACCTGCATCTTGTCAGGCTTGTACATAAGACACAGGTCTCATACATACTAATCTACAAACATACCATTGTACAATATAAAGCCATTGGGTAGTGTAATAATACATGTAAGGGACAGACCACTGCAGTGGCTATGAATGTTGTGAAAACTACAAGGATGTATTATTAGTTGTTAATTGAAGTCTCTCTCTCTCTCTCACCCCTACCATATGTGCAAATATAACCATTTTACACAACTCATTTGGTATGTCTATGCTCCTACCCTTTGTTGGGACATATGTCCTATTGGTTTATAAATATTCACATCTATTTCTATGCGTGTGCCATGTTAAAATGCACTCATATTGGTGGCCTGTTGCCATCAATGAAACCTGCATGTTGTTGTAATGCCCACTGTTTACTCATATATGCATGTGTTCTGCCTGGTCTGCAACTATGTTATATCTGGTGCCCTGGGTAATGGGAATATCTATGCATGCTCTTATAACTAATTGTGAATGCTGTTGACTATTTCTAACCCATATCTGCCAGGTTCCACTCACAGCGACTGTCATGGGCAAACACCAACATGATGTTCCTAGATGTTACTGTGTTTCCATGCAACTGACTATGGGAACATCACCACAGCTGTTCCACATGCAATCAGCTAGAGGAGGACTGCAATAGGTGCAGAGGCCATCACCTGATAATGACCATCACTTACAAAACACCAGCTGCTGCTGAGCAGGTGTACAACTCCACATCCACCAGAGAGTGTGTAGAGGGACAGACGGAGGCAAAGTACATCAGAGAAGGGTTTGGAGACTAAAACCTAAGCACTGTCTGTCACACACCTACCAGTACAGGGATTCAAACCCCTGACTGAATAGCCATTACTATTACAAGTGCATGCAGTTAAAAGTGGGATTCAGTTTCTTGCTTTTTATACTATTCTCAGGTTGGGGAGTTCTGACTCTCCTTGGTGTTTTAAGGAGTTTATTCCTTTGGTTATAAAATTTATTCATGTCAATTGACCTCCAGGATGCATTTATTATTATTTTTTTTAATTTCCCAAAGTATTTGGTTCTAATAATGACTGCTAGATTGATGCATTTATCTAAATGGGTACACAGATCCTTAGGGTAGCTGGCTGCATACTGAGTGTCAACTTTAGAAAAAACACTCCAGTATGAACTGGTGTTGTTAATGGTTGTCTCTCGTCTGGTCAGGATAAAACAGGTGAGCATTCATGGGTTCAGTTTAAGCAGCTTCATTACACACAAACATTATCAGAAATGAGGCTTTGTAACTTCAACTTAAATAAACTTATAAACAGACTGACTACCACACTCATACATGTTAACACTCTGGCTGTTCTTTCAAAATGGCACTGCTGCCTGCACATGCTCACTATTTATATGCATGTGCTTACATCTGGAAATGCTTCTTAAAGGTACACACACACATGCTTTGATCTACAATGGGGGACCTAAATGCTCATATAAGGAAAGACAGAACAGGATACAAGGACTGCCTAGGTCCAAATGGGTGGGGCACAGGAAAAAAGAGAGGCAATTCTAGACTTCTGTCTGGCAAATGGCTGGATGGTGGTCAACACATGTTTAAGCATGTGAGACAATCACATGATCAGATATAAAAGTGGCCAACATGCAAATCAGCTATACTTTCTCCAAATAAGGAAAGGACATGAGGTAGAACCAAAGAATGAATCATCTTACATTATAAACCACTGGTGACCACAATCAGCTGCAAAAAGTTGTCAGAGACTAGGCTGAAGACCAGGAAGTTGAGTGGAGCAAAATCACAAGAGTTCAGTGAAATATTCAGGGCTCTAGCACCTCAGGAAGAAGAGGAAATAGGTGAAGTTGAAGAAGAATTGCAGTTTCTCAAAACAGCATATAAGATTACCATAGAATAGATATATGGCTGAGGCAGGTATGGAAATAAGGCACATAAGGAAAGGTAGTGGTGGAATTCAGAGCTCCAAGAAGCTATCAAAAGAAAGAAGTAGTATAGGAAAAAAGAGAACATAAAGAAGATGGATCAGGCTAAGAAGGAATACTGGTTGGCTTACAAAGAAGCTAAGAGATCAGTTAGAATAGCAAAGAACAAGACATAAGAAGCACTCTACCAGCTTTTGGAAAGAGACTCAGTACATGTTACAAAGAAACTCGTCAGTTTGCAAGGCAAAGACAGAAAGATAAAGATAGCCATCAAGCACCATTGTTAATGGATGTCAGCAACAACCTACCCTGCTCAGCAATTCAAAGGACATCAAAGGCAGATGGAAGTGTACTTCCAGCAGGTCCTGAATGAGAATGAAGAAAGTCCCACAGATGCTGTACTGCCCCACATATAGCCTGATAAAATAGGAAGAAAAGCCCATCCTAGAAGAAGTAAAAATGGGACTGTGGAAAATGAATTCAGGTAAAGTAGCTGTCTCAGATGGGGTGACTGCAGATATGACCAAGCTACTGCAGCATGAGTTAGGAAGGAAATGGCTCCAGAGGGTACACTGTACAGTATGGAGAAAAACATGTATACCAGAGAACTGAAGAATAACCACTCTGGTATCAGTGTAAAGGAACAAAGGGGACATTCACAGCTGTGGGCAGTATAGAAGTATCAAATTCCTGTCACACTGCACCAAAGAGCTGGAAAGGATTATTGATAAACGGGCATCCAGAGTATTAATAAATAACATGGGAAATGAGCAGGTCAGATTCAAATCAGGATATTGCACAACTGACATAATATTTGCAGTGAAACATATGGCTGAGAAGAAGCTAGAGATGAGGAAACAGAACAACTGGGCATTCCTAGTCTTGGAGAAAGATATGACAAGGTCTCATGAAAGCTGATTCAGGCAGTCCTGCAAAGGTTCAAAGTCCCAGAAAAATTGCTAGAATTAGTGCATGCTATGTACTAGGAGCTGTTGACACATGTACAAACACTGTTTGGACTTACGTAGGGATTCCCAGTGGGAGTGGGTACACATCAGGGTTAATCTCGGAGCCCACTGATGTTCATTTTGGTGATGGACTATATTAGCAAACAGGTTGGAAGGGACATATCAACAAGGCTGCTGCATTCAGATAATGTAGCATTCTAAGCAGACTCCTAACATGAACTTCAGCAAATGATAGGGGGATGGAATGCTAAACTGAAGGCACTCACAATGAAATTGAGTACAGACAAGACAGTTGTGATGACAGCAAATGGGGAAAATCAGAAGAAGCTGTAAATTGAGACAATAGGGAGAATAATGGAACAGGTTAACAATGTCAAGTACCTATGAGGAATGATTGAGGAGAAGGGATGGCTGAATGAAGAATTCAAAACTAGAATCAGAGGGGATGCAGCCAACTGGCACAGAGTGTCAAGGTTAGTGTGTGACAGAAGAATGTCAAGAAAGCAGAAAAGGGAGATGTACAAAACAGTGGTGTGACCAGTACAACTGTATGATACAGGAATCTGGGCAGTGAAGGCAGAGCAAAAGAAGAAGCTAGAAGTGATGGAGATAAAGTGCCTGAGATTGGTGATAGGATGCACGCTGTGGGACAGAAGAAAAAAATGGGAATATTAGAGAAGACAAAGTAGCTATAATTTCAGATAATGACAAAGATTCAAGGACATGTATAAGAAAGCAGAACATAAAGTAGTAAAGAAGATTTGGGAGCACGAGGAAATGAAGGCATCCCGCAAACAGATGGATGGATTGCATGAAAGAAGACCTCTGGCAGTCAGGCATGACTGTCAAGGAAGGTAAGAAAGTGGCTTTGAATAGAGATAAATGGTGACAGACGATGCAACATCCAGACCCCATGTAGAAAATGGGGAAAAAGGGGTCAATGAGATGTTAAAATGAGGCCCCATCTGCCTGAGTTGGTGATAGCTCAGGTGGACACAAATATCCCATAGCACTTATCAAAAATAGTAGGGGAGGTTCCCTGGTGTTCTGTCAAGTTTCCCCTAGGTAGTATGAATATAACCTCTGGTCTCCCATGAAGAGAAGCCATTGGCCTAGTTAGACTAACCTGGTCAACAAAATGTAAATAAAATGAAAATGCACAGACACACACACACACACACACATATACATATATATATATATATATATATATATATATATATATATATATATATATATATATATCTGTATTTATATTACCAAAATTTTCCATTCAGGAGTAGTATATCTAATAATGAATTCTCCTGTTATTAATCAAACAGCCCATAACATTTTGAGGGTATTATCTTCTATACTCACATCTGATGACAGCTATTTTCTTCTGTGCAAATTCAAATTATCAGTCAAAATAACATTTATCAATCCTAACTTTAAGAAGTATTTGCAAAAAAAGCTTCCTAGACCCAATATGATTTTTGGTGTGCTGTATATGGAAATTGCTGTTCTATTTTATGATTGAAGTATGTTTCCCTTCTTTTACAAACTGCTTTCTTCTACATATACAGCTGGACAAACTCATTCATATTCTCTGCGTCTGTTGTTATAATAGAAATTATATCTATTATGGTCTCATGATGGCCACGGTGGTGCAGCAGCTAGCGTTGTCGCCTCACAGCAAGAGGTTCTCCGGTTCGATTCTCAGCTGGAGCGGCTTCTGTGTGGAGTCTGTATGTCCTCCCCATGGCTGAGTGACATTTAAAGACATGCAGGTAGGTGCGTGCATGAATGGGTGTGCCTTCTTTGAAGGTTGGGTATCAGGCTGGCACCTTAGCACCGTGAAAATCCACTGCCAATCATTAATGGACCGGAGTTCTGCTGTGGCGACCCCTGACTGGGAAAAGCCGAAAGACATTAGTATATCTATTATGGTCACATCCAATACCTTTATCCCTTATCCATGATTCACTTACTTTGTCCACCTCAGGTTGTGCACAATTCAGCATTTAATCTTATTTCATTATTTTCCTCTCACACTTCTTGTATTTGCCATTTCCAACCTTCCACTGGATCCCTTAAAACTAAGGGTGATGTTTTTAGAAGAGAGCTCTGGTGGCATAGAGGGATGAAATGCTAACTATGGTCCAGGTGACCTTAGTTAGATTAGAGGCTCTGAAACCTGACAGAGCTGGCTGGGGAGGATAGGAGTGAGTGGCTACTGCCAGCTGACCTATCCTAGGAGTGGGAGGAAGCTCTGGCTCACCACAAAAGTGGCACATAATAGGGGCACTAGGTATTGCACTCATGGAACATGAGTCTACAAGCACACACTGCAATAGTCCATGTGCACATAACCAAGTGAACATAAGAAGGTACACTTCCTGTGCAGGCAATGTGCAATGGAGCTTGGAAAACCCACTCCCTATTATCCATCTCTTACCATCTAGGAATAAATATGATGATTGGGCTACCCAAGCAGGACTGAAGGGGCTATAGAGCTCTTACCTAACCCAAGGATACCCAGCTTTCACTCTATGAAACAAATAGGCTTATTAGCAGCAGGTAGAAAATCCATTGGACCAATTCTGCAGATAGAAAAAAAAAAAAAACAAGAGTGCTGTTTTCAGACAAATGCAAATCTGACTTCCCATCCCTTTATAAAAAGAAGTTATGTACTCACCATAATGTTCCATGTGTGTGTTGTCCATCTTGCCTTCATTCTTCACTGGTAAGTTCAGAACAAATCCTCAGTTCTGTCCCGGCCGTATACTAAAGCTGAAGGTCTTCCACTGGCTTGTGGCTGTATCCCTATCCCATTATGCCCTAGGAAAGCTCCCTAAAACTTGTTTTCTGATAAAGCAATATGTAACAGTAAAAATTATACAAACTTAACAGCAGTGAAGAAGGTTGGAGAAAATATTTTTCCAATCTTGACCACTCTGTCCTCCAGGAGCCAAAGGCTGGGGGGAAGGAGGGTGGGATGTAAGAATGAAGGTGAGAATGACAACACACATGGAACGTTATGGTGAGTGCATAACTTCTTTATGTGATGTTGTCCTATCTCGGCGTCATTCTTCACTGGTGGGACAGTGTCCCTAGTACCAAAATTCTTGGGTGTCTCACAGGAGAATATTCTCCAGTGGACCCAAAAGAGGCCCTGTTCCTGGAGGCCAATCCACTTTGTAATGAGTGATAAAGATATGAGGCCTTGCCCATGTTGCAGCAGCACAAATGGTGTCAATTGGTAGACTAGCCTGAAAGACAGATGAGGCTGTTATGGCTCTCATAGAATGACCGTTAACTTTAAAGAGTAGATCTTTGTTGTGAGATTTGTATGTAAAGGTAATGCAATCTGATAGCCCTTTTGAAAGTGTGACCTTAGATACAGGAGCACCTTTTTTAGATTCTGAAAAGGAAATAAATAATTGGTCAGATTTTCTGAAGTCCTTTGTCCTGTGAAAGTAGAAGCGTAATTGTCTATGCACGTCCAGTTGATGTAGAGCATATTCTGCCTTGTTGCCATAGTTAGGAAAAAATACTGGTAGCTCTATGGACTGATTTAAATTAAACTCTGAGCATACTTTTGGTAGAAAGGATGGATTTGTTTGAAGGGTGACTGTCTTTGTGGAAAAGCATGTGTGGGGGGGAAGGGGCTTTATCGATAATGCTTGCAACTCTGAAACTCTTCTAGCAGAAGTGATGGCAATCAAGAGAATTGTTTTCCATGTCATGAACTTTAGATCACAGGATGATGCAGGTTCAAAGGGTGGGAGAATCAAACAGGATAGAACAAGGTTTAGGTCCATGGTGGTAAAGGGGTCTTAATGGGTGGTCTTAATAAAAAGTGTCCTTCAGAAAAGCTTTGCATAGTCTGTGAGACATCAGACTCAGGCCCAAACCACTTATGTGAAAGTTAGATATTGCTGCTAACTGAACTCAGATGGTGACTGCAGCTGCACCTTCATTAAACAGCTTTGTCAAAAATTCAACAATGGAACCTATGGGAGCAGAAAAGGGATCAATATGGTTACTTAATGCCCAAGAAGGAAATATTTTCCATTTACTCATGTATAATCTCCTTGTTGAAGCCTTATGAGATGAGATCAAGATATGCTTCACAGATGAAGGAAGGTTAGGAAGCCTGGCTATATTTGGAATCAGAGCAGCCAAGCTGTCAATTTGAGGGTTTGACAAGAGGGATGGAGCATCCCTAATGCATGAGTCAGAGGGTCCAGAACTGGATCCAGAACCCATGGCTCCTCCTGTAGATGAGGCCAAAGGAAGGGGAACCATACGTGATAAGGCCAGTATGGAGTGACGAGAATCAAATTGCTTCCCAATGAGCTGGCTTTCTATACAACTTTGGGTATCAAGGGAAATGGAGGGAAGGCATAGAGGAGCCCCGAGAGTGAATCGTGTACAAGTGAATCCCTTGGTGACTTCCACCAAGGGGGAATTGGGCAAAATAGCTGCTGCATTAGGCATTCACGGATGTGGCAAAAAGGTCACAGCAAGGCTGGTCCCACTTGCTGAAAATCATCTCCACTACTTTTTGTTTTAGGGACCACTCGTGAGACATCAGAATCACTTTGCTGAGTTTTTCTGCTATCACGCTGGATTTCCCCGGGATGTGCATTGCTACCAGAAAGTGTTGGAGGAGGTCACCCACTGCCATACTCTCAGGCCCTCTCTACAAAGGCGGTAGGACCTGGTTCCTCCTTGTTTGTTTATGTACCAAACAATTGACATGTCGTCCATCTGTACTGCAATAGTTACCAGTGGAAGAGAGTCCTGAAGTCCCTGCAAAGCAAGAAGCACCGCTCCCATCTCTAGGACATTGATGTGCAAATGGGCCTCGTGATCCTGCCAAGTGCCTTGGACTGTCTTTCCCAGATAATGCCCCCCCCACACACACACACACACACACACACCCTATCTGGGAGGTGTCCATGGTTACTGTGGCTAATGGCTGTGGAAGAACAAAGGGTCGACCTAAAGTCACATGAGTGGAGTGAAGCCACCAGCGAAGGTCTCTCTTGCAGGACTCCATCATCAGAATTTGGTGGGACATGGGTAGTTCCTGCAACTACCACTGAGTGAACAGTAGCCACTGCAGAATCCTCATGTGTAGGCATGCTAGTGGAACAAAATTTATTGCTGCTACCATGGATCCCAATACTTTTAGGACTGTCCTTGCCTGTACTCTTTTCCTGGAAAGGAGGTAAGAGATCTGATGTTGCAGTACTTCAACTCTTTCTGTAGGAAGTTTTGCCAACATTTTTTCTGTGTCTAGCTCTGCTCCTATAAAAATGATATGCTGAGAAGGCAACAAGGCAGATTTTTCGTAAGTTATTGTGATTCCTAGAAGAGAGCAGAGCAGTAATATGGTGTCTCTAGCTTTTAGTATTAGATGCTTGGTGGTGGCGGTTCGGAGCCAGTTGTCCAGATACAGAAACACTCGAAATCCTACACATCTCAAGTGAGCCATGACTACTGCCATACACTTGGTGAACACTCTAGGGGCTGTAGTGAGACCAAAGGGCAGAGCCCAAAACTGATAGTGACTGGCTCCCAGCCAAAAGTGCAGATGACTCCTGGATGGCCTGTCAATTTTTATGTGGTAGTATGCATCCTGGAGGTCTACAGAGCAATCAAATAATCTTTTCCCAGAAAGGAGAATATTTACTGCATTGTTACCATCTGGAACTTTGTTTTCCTTACAGAATTGTTTAATCTGCTGAGATCCAGTATGGGTCTCCAGTCCCCTATTCTCTTTGTCACTAAAAAGAACCTTGAATAAATTCTGGATCCTATTTGGTCTGTGGGGACTGTTTGGATGACTCTTTTTTAGCAACTTTTGAATTTCTAGAGTTGCCTGTTCCCTCTGACTGGGTGGAATGTGTGGGAGGTTCTTCAGGAAAGGTTGAGGGTATAGAGTAACCTTTGGATACAATGATTTGTACCCACTTGTCTTTTGTTATTTTCAGCCAGGCTTCTGGGTACAAACATAAGTGACCCCTGACTGCCTCCACAACAGGACAGATGGGCCTCCCTTCGGCAGCACTGAAAGGGCCTACCATTGAAAGAATCCCTGTCGCCCTGATTTTGCAGACCCCCTCTGCCACGTGGGTGGCATCTTCCATTACTACTTCCCCCTCTGCCTCTAGGGGAAGAATCACCATGTATGTCTTGGAAAGCTCCCTAGCATTTTTGGAACCATATTTTTCCTCCCTTTTGACCTTTTGGGTAAGGTCTAGAAGGTAGAGAAAAATGGACTCCTATGGCAGAGAGAGTTTTTTCTTCTTGCTCACACCTGGTCAGTGTGTCCTTGACTTTCGACCCGAATGAAGGACGAGCCATTGAAGGGCACATTTATAAAGGAGGATTTAAAGGGCTCCGCAAAGTCACACAAGCGCATCCAAGAGTGACTCCTCAGGAAAATTCTTGAACTCGCTGCTCTACTCGCTCCATCTGCTACATAAGAAATGAGCCTCATGGAGGAGTTAACCTCAGAGTTTAATATGGAGAGCTGAAAGGAAACTTTGTGTGATACCCCTGCAGCTACTGTACCTTGAAGAGTATCTCCTAACTCCTTTAGGAGATCTCTTTGTAGCCTAGTAAAGTGCGTCAGATAATTCAGCGATCTGAGTGCAAAAGTCACAGAAGAGAATATGCGCTTCCCATATCTGTCCATTGTATGAGACTCCTTGTTCGGCAGATGGACATATGAGGATCTTTCGGAAAGTTCCTTCTTGGTGGCTGCCGCCACCACCATAACATCTACTGAAACACCTTTAATAAGGAAATCTTTATTAAAAGGTGCTGTGATAATCTTATTTGGTCTCATAGGAACAGGTTTCACTGTGTCTGGAGACTCTCACACCTTTCAACTAACTAATTCCATGAGCTCATCGAAAGGCGGAGACACCCAAGAGGTGGAAGGGTGAGACCCAAAGGCTTTCAGATCAACTCCTGTTCTGGAGAGGTTTCGGAAGAGGGGGGTTCACCCAATGGGGTATCTTGAAGCCTAGGGTCTCCTTGTGTCTGTGGATGATGTGGTGCCAAGACAGATGCCGGTGCTTTTGGGAGAAGAATGTCAGACCCTAAGAGTGGAGCTGACTGAGGAGACAGCACACTCCTCATCACCTTGAAAGCCACCCTACTCTGATCCGACAATACCTCCAGCTCTGAAGAGCCAGAAAGCATCCACAGAACCAAGGGGGGGGTTGGCTTCAAGGCCGATGTAGGAGATGAGCTCACCTGCACCAAAGCCCTGAGAAGCAAGGTTGGACCCCCTCCCCAGGCCCAACAGGAGACCATTGGCTCCTAGACTCCTCGAGTTCAAATGGAACCGAGGATGTCAGAGCAGATGTCGGGACCGAAGAACCTTGAATAAGTCTTGGAGCCAACATTTCCACCACAATAGGTCCCACACATTCAGGTTCTGAGGACCTAGGTCAGCTCAGAGGAGGAATCGTTGTTGAAAGGAAGGTCTTGATCAGTTCCAAATCCCTCTGGGTTGGAGCCGATAGCAGTTTGGCCAGCGCTGGTGCCCTTAAGAGTCTGCACACCACCCATCCACATCATCATCAAAAGACTCCTGGAGAACCAAGAAGAGGGGAAAGGAGATCCAACCATTATAGGAGAGGTGACCTTAAAGTAGGGGAGACCAGTATCAATTCCTGGGACCAGCTCCGTAATTCAAATTCCATCAGAACCGATACTGAAGGAGCCGATGATGAAGATTTCCTGGGTCCAACATTCTTTGGGTCCAGAGAAGTAACTTTAGTCAGCTTTTTTGCTGGCTCTGATTGGCCAGAAGAAGGTGATGACCTTTTCCCAGATTTGTCAGATTTGGATGAAGGAGATTTGGTCAATTTAGAAGTACCCTGACCTTCTTCTAATGCTTCAGTGAAGCGGGACTTCAGTAAACCTCTCAATATAAGCTTGTTTTTCCACTCAAGTAGCACTCTAGAACTAAAAGAGTGGCAAATGGAACAGTCTTCTTGCAGATGCAAAAGCCCAAGGCAGTATACACAAATAGTGTGTCCATCAGTGATGGACATTTTCTGGTTACATCTCACACACTTTTTAAAACCAGAGGGTTTGGCTTCTTTATGTTCCTTAGACATAATCAGTCCTCTAACAGATAACAAAAAGTACAAGAAAAAATGCACAACTTCTCAACAGTCTAGTAGACAAATTCAAGCTACCACAATACTATATATACAACTTTTTTTTAAGGTAAGAGAAAGATTCAAAGCTCAGCAACTACAGAAAAAGGAAAGCAGTGGCAGTTATCTAACTGAAGGAAGCTGCCTATCCAAAGGGGAGTAAGAAAAGATAGCCCTCTAACTTAAAAATGGGCAATGGCAGCCCCATAACTCAAACAAGCTGCTGGTTTGTTAGAAACAAGTAACAGAAGCAATAAAATTCCTTACAACACTCTCTAAATTAAACGAGTGTGTAAAGGGCTTTAAGACTAAATTCAAACCAGGATAGGAAGTAACATAGGCCTAGCAAGACAAACGACAGACAGAGAAACAAAACAGAAGAGTGAACTCTCTAAACTAACTAAAACATGACTAAAAATTAGTTGTTAAGTGTTTAAAGCTCAAGAAAAAAAATAAGAAAAAAGATCAACTTAGCCAGAGCCAAAATGGAAGTACTCGATCTGTCTTGTGACAAACAAGATCTAGGGAGCTTTCCTAGGGCATGATGGGATAGGGATACAGCCACAAGCCAGAGGAAAACCTTGAGCTTTAGTATATGGCTGAGTTGGAACCAAGGATCAGTTCTGAACCCACCAATGAAGAATGAAGGCGAGATAGGACAACATCACATGACAACTTACATCCTACTATACTTCATTTGCTTAGATAAAATAAAAGCCACTTGTCTATAAATTCAACAACCCTAGTATGATCTGCTTTGTCTAGATTATCATTTATATCTATTATTCTCCATTTAAGTTACTTCTTTTTGAGTGAAAAGGACAACAAATTAGTTAGCTATCATTTAAATATTTTCTTTTCCATTTTGTGCAGACTCATTCATTCCCTTACTATGATAAGATTTTGATCACACCTTAAAGTATTCAAACTGAGTTGTCCATTTATTAAGAGAACATTTTCATGGTTCCTCAAATTTCCTCTCCCCTACCTTACTCACGTGCTAACTAGTGACAGCTAGTCACTTCAAAGTACAGGAGACTGCAGGAAGCAACTGAATAAGCAGGGATAATTAGAATGAGCAGGTCTATATTAGGACAAGTCAATGGCCATTACCCGTGATCAAACAAGAGATAGAGTTATTCACTTTCATCATCTATATTCTACCTCAGTACCAACTCTTTATGACAACATTATCGACTATATTCACCTCAGATGTCTGACTACAATCAATCAGGCCAGTCTTAGGTGAAATGTAACCCTAGACAAAGGACTACATAGCCTCCCCATTGCACAACACTCCCATCTGCATCACCTCAGTGCCTTTCCCAGTTCTTTCCAAACCTCTCCCTATACCATCATTATAGATTTTTTCTTTCATGTTTTTTCACAGTCATAACTTTTTCCTCCAAGATTTCAATACATCATAATTAGCCATGACTGTCGCAATTAGTGTGCAGGAAGTAACTGAAAAAATCCAGGGACATGGGGGCTGATAGGCCTCCAGAAGTCATAGAGTTTTAAATGGTCTGAGGCACATCACAGGCCTTTTTATCCAATAATGGCCTGTACAAAAATCATGACTAAGGAAAGAAATTCAGTCTTATTTTTTCTTTCAAGGAAAAGTAAATTGTATCTAAAGCTAAATGCTCAAAGTTAACAAAACAGTAGTTCCCAATAAACTGACAGGCTGAATGCTTGCAAGGATATATAAATCCTATATGGAAATATTGCCTGCCTCCTTATCCCTCAAAAAATGTTACCTTCTGTGTTCCCCTCTGATGTTAAGATTGGGGTGAACGCAAATGCACAAATGACCAGAGGCATAATTTGTAGTGCTGAAGGTATGGGTGAGGAAACCACAGCACACAGATAAAACCTACACAAAGACAGACAACATGTGCAGACTACAGACAGATAAAATCATAGCGAAAAACATAGCCAGAGTACCAAGATTTGCAAGACAACAACTCTGCTCACTGCACCATACCTACTCAACAGTACCAAATGTCACTGTATTTTTTGGGGCAAACTAATAGGGTGCCATGAATTGCCGAGTGGTCCTTTCAAATCCTGATTTTGTTTTTTTTTTTGTTTTATTTAACACTGACGTCATTATTGCCAAGCCTCAATGTCCATGCACTTTAAATTACAAATAAGGCACTTTCAAGTTTTCACAATGACATTTCAATTCAGTGTAGATTATCTAGGTATTATAGTGGCATAGGAAACCCAATTCACATTTTAGAATAGGGAGTAAGGCTTTGCAATTCCTTATCAGCATTTGCTATATGAGGAATCAGCGAGCCACTTTAACTTGTTGAGGCAGAGCATTCAATGCACCAAGTCATTTTAGAGTTCCACAGGAAATCCAAAAGACTATATACTTACACATATCTCCCAACTGTCCAGAAGTCTGAAGAATGGCCATTTTATTCTCTTATATTTTGGCCAGTTCCAATGTGTGTTTTTCTGCCATCTCATTGATGACTGCAGTCACTAAATAATACCAAAAATTTCAGTTTTACTCTGCTATTCTTTTGACTTTCTAATACTGTTAGAGCAATATTCAAAAGCTGCCCCTGATATTGGGTCCTTCACCCAGCATTATTTTTGGCTTTGTCTATATTTCTTGAGCTAAGAAGTTGACAGGCATGGCCATTATTGACCTGCAACAGCAGCTCTTTGCAAATAATTGTTTTACCATTAACAGCATTAATCAAGAGACTGCATTTTTATTGGTGGCTAATTTAACAGCAGCTAGCAACACTTGATTCTTGATAATTGCAATTTATTATCATTTATTTAACTTACCCAGTGATTGCAGCCTTTGAGTAATGTTCACTTCTGTCTGAAATGTATATATCATGTGACTGGGGTGGGGAGAGAAGCACCTGGCAATTGTCAGTTGATACCAGAAGTGCAGCAGCAGAACTGTGAAATGTGGTTTGGTTGTTTTTTTTTTCTTTGAAATTCATGTTAGATGTGCACTGTGGATTGTGTTACTTGCTTCTGGTATGGGGGTGCATTTGCAGAGTTTTGCCTTTCCTAGCTGGAGTCTGGACTCAGAAACAGACGTTACTGGTGCCTTACAGGTATTTAACTGGATTAAGTTTTTCAGAATAGCAATAAAAATACACACAACGAACTAAACTGACTAACGAACCATACGACTACTGTTCTGATATGCACTGTTGTTACTGATGAAGTTTTTTTTTTTTTTAAATAAAGATGAAAGTGCTCATTAAGGTCTTTTTGTATATATATTTATTTTAGTTTAAGTAATAATTTGAACAAGTTGGAGCTGTGAAGTTTATTATTTTGTTGGTCTGAGAGTGCATGTTGGAACAGTGGTCATATGGTTCGTTAGTACGTTTTTCAGAGTGCTTGTTAGATTCAGAAAAACATGGGGGATTCTGATATTGTCAGGCTAACACGAACAGCTGTGATTTTAGGGTAGTGAACGTGTTGCCATGGGTAGTTCTGCATTTACTGTACCGATTCCCTAGTCTCATTACTGTAACTTTGTTGTGATAATCGCAGTTTGTGTAAAAACTAACCTGCAGAACTTTTCAGATTGTAATGGTCAGATAGAGTACAATAAGGAAAACTCTTACACAAAGCCCACATGATCTGGGAGTTCTTGGCGTTTTTGGGTAGTCTGCTTAACAATCAATCAGAGAATGTTATAACTATTGAGAAGGGGATGTTACAATATTGCAATTGATGACAATGCATCTATGCTATTTGGTTATAGAACTTATAGTGGAAATATACTTGCAAAATTAATTTTTAAAACTACACAGAGTATTTTAGTTGAACAGTGTTTCATTATTGCTTATTATCATGATATTTCATATTTTGTAACTATAGAAAATGAAACATGATGTTCAACAGAAGACTTTTCTAAGCTTTTGCACCTAATTTAACAATTTAAGTGTCAAAACCAGTTTATCTGTAGATGCTTCATGAAGCTGTTTGTATGAATAGGTTCATAGGTTGGTTCATAGGTTGGTACTAGGCTATCAGCCCTAGGGCCTATACAATTCTAGCTATAACAATTCCCTGGCTATTTCTTCCCACATTATTTATTATTATGAATCTGGCAATATAGTTAGACTCAGATAAGTTTTAGAGCAATATAATAATCAAGCATGAGCTGACATTTAGGAATAACATATTAATTTATTTAGAAATGTAGAAAAGAGTGAGCTAAGATAAGTGGACCTTTACTATTAATTGAAAAGCTAGCTTTAATGTGTTACGGTTATGTCAGCATTTCAGATTTTTGGTGTGGATATTGTAGCCTTTTGCCTAGTATGTGATTTCAAGCAGTTAATTTTATTTTTATAAAATAACTTGTATTTTACTTCTATACAAATTCAAAGTTGTGGCGATACAAGTTCAAACACTATTGTTCTGGTTATATTTTGTGTTTAATATTTTGTCTGTTCTTCAATTTCCATTTGAATGTTGCTATACCAAAATTCCATTGGATTGGGTGGGGTTACATAATTGTGTATGCAAATTTTATGTTAATCAGTGCACACATTTTTGGCCATTTCTACCTACTTCTCATGGGCCTTTGTCCAATTTTTTTGATGTTTCCAGGTTGAGAGGTATGCACTGCACCACTGTGTCAGTGATCAGTTGCTATCAAACCCATCCTTCCCAAATCATCACAGACACTCATATGTTGTGCTGAATGCTGATGTTTGCAATGAAAAGTGAAAGAATAATTATACCAACTTGCGACTTAAAAAGTTATTTCATCACAGACACCCCTCATATATATCAATTACACCCACGTATATGACTTTGACTATATACCTCAGCACAGGGCCAGCCTTAGGTAAATTGGCACCCTAGTAGAAAAGGCTCCATGGTATCCCCCTGCACATATTCCCCACACCAAGCCACCCTAGCCTATTCACACTGTCTAGATTACTTTTTTTCCTCCTTTTTCTCAGTTTGTCTTACTCTCCATTTTTTCCTGCAGTTATTCATTCCTTCAACATGTTCTGTCTAAGCAAGACTGTACTCTGATAACTGTGGAGGAAACAACTACATTAATCAATGGATCTGGGGGCTGCAAGGCACCCAGAAGCCATAGGGGTTCTAGATACTCTGAGATGCATTTTACATTTTTTAAACAACCTTTTTCATCCAGTGATTGCCTGAACAAAAATCACAATCAAAGAAAGAAATGTCTTACTCTTCAACTTTGTTTTTTTCCTGCATTCTTTCAGCGTATCCTAACAAAGACTATTCATACCTCTCAACTGTACATATTTTTGCAGTATGTCCAGAGTTTTGCCTCATATTTTTGGTCTGTTTCTCATAAAATTGTCCTTTTCTGGCAAATCATTGGCAAAATATTGAGGGTTGAAGTCAGAAAAATAATGACAAAATATTTAGTTTCAGACTTCATAACTTTTGGAAAATTCATGCTAATGCAAAATCCACTATTCTATTAACTTTTTAAGTTTGTAAAAGCAATATTTAAAAAGTGTCCCTAGAATAATAAGCAAGCAGCAGCAGAAAGCTAGTAATTTTTCTACATTGAAAGCAGCCGTAGCAATTATAACTACTCTGTGCATATCAGGTTCCAGTCTGTCTTACGTCTCACAAATGCACACTAGTCCTGCTAAGCCAGGTAGTGAATGTTTAAACTGAGTGAATAACAAGGTTACTTTAATCTAGCCAACCCAAGAGCCAGCTGTTACAGCCACCATGTCTGATAGCTACGTTATGTTATTTCACTTCCACACAGATCTCTTAACTGTCCAGATTTTCACAGAATATCCAGATTTTTACCTCATATTTTTGCTCTATTCCTCAAAAAAATGTGGTTTTCTGGCAAATCACTGAGGCTTAAAATAATTAAATATTGATATACATTTGAATTTCAGACTTCACACCTTTCAGAAAACATACGCTGAAACTAATTCTGTTATTCTAGCAACTTTCTATGTTTATAAGAGAAATATTTAAAATCTATTCCTATTTTAGACCTTTCTTCACTCCCATTATTTTAGACTTTGTTGAGATTTCTTGCTAAGAGTTTGAGAGGAATGCCTCCATAGTCCACACAAACAAATTGTGACACATCAAAGTATTTATTTTTTTTATTTTATTTAACATTTGTTGACCGGGAAAGTCCGACTAGGTTCCACAGAGCCTGTTTTCAGCGGAGGCCCGGGGAGAAATGCTCCAGATGCATGTCTTTGGAATTATTCCAATCAAAGTTGCTTTACACAAATCACAAAGCCAGATTAATATTGCCAAAAAATTTATGGATGATCACTGCCAGCATCATGACATCCCTCTCATCTCAGCTATCACCACAAAAAAATCTAAATGCCAGGTTTATCGCTGCCAGCATTATTTATTCAATGAGATGTATAAATGAAACAGAGTGGGTGTAATCTCATTGAATAGGTAAGTACAACAGCTATGGGAACTTTATTACTATAAGTGATGCAGTAAGTATGCTTGTAATTAAATCATTACAAAGCATTTATATGTAAAATATTTCAGGTTTAATTTTTCTCTTCTTTGCTCATAGGGGCCGAAAGGAAAATGTACCACCAAATTAGACTACTCTCAACAATGTTCTGCTTTGGCAATACATTTCCCGATGACCAGAATACTGCAACAAGGATTTTTTTCTGATGTTACCTTATGCTCTCTAGACCTTCTGTTCATACACTGGCTGGGATCAAATAGAAACTTTCTCCAGCTGTACTACTGGACATGGGCTACTTCAAACACTAATAAATTATCAGTCTCTGCTAATTTAACTTAAATCAGTTTTTTCTTTTTGTTTTTACTACTCTTCTTGGGCATGCCATGTGTTCTTCTTAGCCTCCTCAGTAATCTCCTTCTTTAACATGACTGGAGCTGCAGTTGAAAAACCATTCCGGATTTTAGGATCATGTCATCTGATTGGCATCTCTAGTTGTGCCTCCAATCATGATTATGAAACAAAATGCTAAAAAAAAAATAAGCAAGCACAGGATGAAAAGGAAAATGTATCAACAAACCATACATTTTCCGATTCCAGTAGAAAACAGTAAATGCTGCTTTTTTTTTCAATTTGCTTATGCCATGGATTTAAAAAAACTTGTGTTAGGCGGATATGGAGTCTAAAAGAAAAAATAATGACAAACAAGTTCAGCAATAATCGTAAGTACATCTGTATGCCACAGTAAAGTTACTTTAAAATGAACATAAAGTAACAACATGAATGTCAAGTCATCTTGAGCCATACCTCTCAAGTGTGCCTCATTACAAGGAACGTACCTCATTTGGGGTCTTAAAAAAATTCATGTTCCTCGAAGGTCCTCAAAATTCCACATTGAAAGTCTCTGTCACACATTCAATGTTAGGAATTTTTTTTAAGTGAAATCCATGGTAAATAGAAATGAATCATATTAATTCATTAAAAGATCTTCTTTATAAGTAAACCTAGCATATTTTAACTATCCTATGGCCTTCCTAGTTGAAGTTGTTAGTAAGCCATTAGTATGTGTTCCACATTTTGCCCATCTGTTCCACACTATGAGGGCTAGTGCTCCTCATTTTGGAGATTGAAGGTTGAGAGCTATGTCTTGAGCACATGAGCACTGTCCACAACCCCCCCCCCCCCCAGAGCACTCATTGGCCACACGCATATTTCTCATTTTCCCTGGCAGTGTACTTTTTCTTTATTTTTAGAGTAAAGAAACATTACTCTAAAAATTAATAAATAAACAGAGAAAGAGAACCCTGCAAGCATAGCACCCTAGGCTGTTGCCGAGTTCACCTATGTGCAAGGCTGGCCTTACCTCAGAACTTTGACTGAGAAGAAATGAATGAATACATATACAAATAATGTCACACAGGAATATATCTTCTTAGCTCACTGCTGTCAGAATGTAGTATGCAAACCACTGCAAACCCCACACACACATAATTCTCAACCTCTGAGTTCAAGAAAAGAAGAAAACATAATGGGGGACAAAGAATCAAAATCAAGAACAAATACTAATGTTATATATCTAAAACGTTATTAGAATACACAGGCTTTAAATTGACATGCTTTTTTCGGAATGGTACTAAGTCCAAAACTCAAATGTTTGCCATTATTTACTAACTACAATCTTCAATAATATGCAAAAAAAAAAAAATTGCAATCTTCACTGATTTCCCAAAAAGCATAATTTTTACACGTAAGTTACCAAAAACGTAAGGCAAAATCAGATGCAATCTACCCAATCAAATATAGCTAAGAACATCTACCCAACACCACATACAAACACAGACGATATATATATATATATATATATATATATATATATATATATACTGTATATATGAATGCACTTACAAAAGAACGAAACACCCAAATGTCAGTATAGTTAATGTCAACAACAAATGATAAAATAAATAAATAAATAAATAATAATAATATTGATACATCATTGCACATACTCTGAGGCATAACCTTGAAGCATGTAATTTGAAATTAATGTATTTTGTAAGGGGCAAGCTTCCCCTGCACCCCTAATGTACCAACTATGAGATTGCACAATAATGGGGAAAGGGCATATTTCCAAGCCAATTATTACTATAGTCTCGCACAACTGTGGACCATCTATTTTGTCAACCAAAGTATGTTGACAAAACAGTTGTCTAATAACTTAATTAGACTAAATTAAGACAACCTAAGCCAATAAAAACGTCTGTTTGTGGCATCATACAGCAGCTTGGGAAACCCCTTTTCAGACATCTCTTCTGTCCTCCACAGTCATCTTCCTTTCCATTTAAAACACATACCAGATTAAGACTTATTTTGCACTGCAATTTGTAGCGTGGAGCTTTGTGCACGTGTAGTAGCATGCGAGGACCTCTGCCCTTGTGTAAGGGAGCAAAGAAAATAAATGAATTTACCTAACACCATGATGAGAAAAAATAAATAGTCCAATTTTTTTCCTATTCCACTGGGTGGGGTGGCTGCAGTCCAGCAACCAGTAACCCGAGCTACCCCTGGTGATAACCCTAGTCCTGTTCCCTAACTCCAGCCATGCACACATTATCTTATAAAAAAAAAACTTTCCCAGACCATAACTACACAAGACATTTGGACACTCTACTCTTATGTTCCCCCCAGCACACATCACAAAAACTATCCTGTTAGCTAGCCCTTGCTCTAATCCTGACCCACAAGCACTCACATGCAAACACTACCACCCCTAATGCTGAAACTTTTTGTACATTTAAGGGTTCTAGCATTAAGATGCAGCTGCATTTACCTTAACCAAAAGCACAACCCATACACAACACCAACACTAATACTAACATTTGCAAATATATATATATATATATATATATGTGTATATATATATATATATATATATATATATATATATATATATATATACGGTTCCCTATGAAACCATCGAAGTTACACTACATCGAGAATGACTACATCGAGACTAGACCATCGAAAGTACATAACAGCGAAAACAGAAATCGTCGACATTGAAAACACCGAACACCATAACACCGACACACGGGCGTAAACAACACACTACACTACATAGAATACACACTAGCCCTGACCCAAACCCTAACCCTAAGGTCCGACACTATCGCACACTTCACCTACCTGCACCCTAACCCTAACTCACTTACCCACCCCTAGCCCAAGCTCCGACACTATCGCACACTTCACCTACCTGCACCCTAACCCTAACTCACTTACCACCCCTAGCCCAAGCTCGACACTATCGCACACTTCACCTACCTGCACCCTAACCCTAACTCACTTACCCACTAGCCCAAGCTCCGACACTATCGCACACTTCACCTACCTGCACCCGACACTAACGCACACTTCACCTACCTGCACCCTAACCCTAACTCACTTACCTGACCACTCCTACCTCCGTCACTGTCGCACACTTACGGGGCGTTAAACATACACCAGTGCTGTGACATTCCATTTCGACGCTTTGGAAGTCGGCGATTTCCTTCGATGGTTTGCAATTTCAATATAGAAGTCCCGATCTTCTCATTTTCGATGTAGTGTAAATTCGATGGTTTCATAGGAAACCATATATACATATATATATATATATGTATATAGACAGTTTAATATAGCCAATCAACTAACATGTTTCTAGAAAGTGGGAAGAAACTAGAACTCACAAAAAAGCCCATGCCAACAGAAGGAGAATATGCAGCAACCAATATATGCCATACTCAGATGCCAGGATTGAACTCTGGAGCCTCAATCTAAGGTATGTGAGCTAAGAGTCCATAGTGGTTCTGTATGCACTGTACATTAGCTGGTAGATCATGCAGTAATTCCCTTTCTTCTTGATGTGTGCTAGCCATAGCAGCCCTGGTGGTATCTTGATGGGCATGAGTGCAGTCTATCATAACAAATACAATTGGTAGACATGCTAAACTATGGAATGTCATTATGGTGGTATAGTACTCTGGAATGCCAGTATGGAAGTATAGCACTCATTGGTAGGAATGAAGAATTATTTGTATATTCATTTATATTCTACAACATGCAACACAAAACTTCTTATACTAACTTTAAGAGATGCAGGCTCGTCACATGGCATTTTCATGTAACCTTTCTTCATTTTTGTTAATCTGTCTTCTCCTGCTTTGTCAAGTTTTCACCCACTGTTATACTGTTTATTATTTGCTTATGAGTCTCTTATAATTTGCATGAATTTACCAGAATGCAAAATGGGTTTTGACTATGTGACTGATGCACGTATGCAGGTATAGAGGAGTTTAGATATTCTTATTGTCACAGTCCTCTGCCCATTTCTATGGCCAGCTACAATGTAGGTTAGGAGATCCAGTTCTGACATAAACAATCCTATTCTTACAAGTATTCAGTCAGTGGTTGGCCACAGAGTTGAGAGGACGATACCTTGCTGTTGGGAGGTAGTGTCTGGTGGTGAAAGTGAGAAGAAAGTAGTAACGGCTAATTTTGAGTCACAGGAGGTTATGCCAGATGCCACTACTACCTTCTCTTACAAGGGATGGTATGAACTCGATGAATACTATGTAAAGTACCAGGAGTATCAGGTGTGTATGTCTCCATGAATAAAATTATTTGCTTTTTCTCTTGTCAGGGAAGGTAATGCCAGGAATAAGTTATTGGCCTTTTTGCTGCCACCAACATTTTGACAAGACCAGTGAAAACATATTCTTTATTGCAGTTGGTAGATTATAATAATGACAGTGACTTATACCCCAAATAAGGGCACAATCTGCAATGTGTACATTCACACAAGACCATACCTTTCAACTTCTTAGCACAAGAAATCTGGGCAAAGCCTGACATAATGGGGGGGGGGGATCATAGGTTCATAGGTAGATACTAGCCTATCTGCCCTAGGGCATTTATAAGCCTAGCCAGAGTGTATTTAGCTTCAGCCTCCCTATTAGATTAGCCTACTGTGCCTCTGTAAAGTAGGTCACAGAAGGTACCCTTTAAGATTAGTTTACTGTGCCTCTGTCTAGCAGGGACACAGAAGAGATCCCAGGGATGAATTTGCGATTTCCCATCCACGCGTCCAGATTTCGCTTGAAGAGGGTCAGCGAGGGGCTATGTCTAACATGAATTGGGATTCTATTCCAGAGTGAGGGGAGCCTCTGGGAAATGAATCTGAACCAGCATGTCCTATTTATTTTTTTGCTGAGGTTTAAGTCCCTGGAGCGTGTAGCTCTAAGGGACTTGGATTTTTTGAGGTGGAGCATGTCCATTAATTCTGGGTTTGACATGGCTTTGTACATCAGGCATAGATCGCCTCTGAATAGGCAGTAAGCAACTGAGTAGAGCTGGAGTTTCTTTAGTCGAGCTGTATAGGACATCTGTTTGTAGCCCATGATCCTCTTGGTGAGGTACTTTTGGGGTCTCTCCAGTTGCTGCAGGTGTCGGGTAAGGTACATCCCAAAATGGGCATTGTATTCAATTATGGGCCTGATGAGTGACGAGTAGAGGGGCACAATAACCTCTCTTGATCTAGATGCGAACCCTTTCGTGATAAGGTGGGCTATATAGAAGGTCTTTCTAACCACTTTGGCAATGTGATTATCAAAGGAGAGATTACTATCTACGTTGGTCCCCAAATCTCTAATTACTTCTTCTGTACTTAATGGATTACCACCTATGTGGTAATTTGTGGGCACCTTGTTTTTCCCAAAGGGGATGACTATGCACTTTTTAGCATTTAGCTTGAGGCCGTGGCTCTGGTACCAAGCATCTGTCTCTGTGAGACCCTTTTGGAGGATGTTTGTGTCAGCTGGAGATTCGATTATGGCCCCCAGTTTGCAGTCATCTGCAAACTTTGTCAGCCATAATCCCCCTGTGTTAGCCTGAACCGAACAAGAGAGGTCCCAGAACTGAGCCCTGTGGGATGCCACTTGTAACTGATTTGGATTCGGACATAGCACCTGTGATTCTGACCATGTGGGTTCTATCCCTGAGCCAGTTTGCAATCCATCTTGTAATATAGGGGTTGATATTTAAGCTGGTAAGCTTATTTATGATGCCCGAGTGGGGTATTGTGTCAAAGGCTTTTGTGAGGTCCAGGTAGGCTGTGTGGACTACCTTGTCCTCATCTATGGCTTTGGTAACTGTTTCAAAGAAATCAACTAGGTTTAAGAGGCAAGATCTGCCCTTAACAAAGCCGAATTGGGTAGGGTCCAGTGTCTGGAGGCTCCCAATGTCTTTGTTTATGAGTTCCATGATAATACGCTCCATAGCTTTACAGACCAGACTAGTCAGGCTTATGGGGCGATAGTTCCCGGGGTCCGTTGTGGCACCACATTTGTGGAGTGGGACCACTGTAGCTGTACGCCATTCTTTGGGTACATATCCTGTAGTAAGGCTAAGTTTGAACAGTGACTTAATGTGAGGGTTCAGTTCTTCTTGGAGCTCATGTAAGACACAGCCTGGGACACTGTCCGGTCCCATAGATGCTGTGTTTTTTGCTTTGGAGAGGGCAGCTTTCACCTGTGCATCTGTGATGTCAGTGAGGTTGCATTCAGTTGGGATAGGCATTTGCTCCTTTGTGGGGGAGAAGCTTGTGCTGAATCTGTCAGCCAGGATGTTGGCTATGTCTGTAGGTTCGGTATATTTTGTACCATTATGCAACAATTCAGAGCATATCCGGGAGTTTCCACCCATATTCCTGACATAACTAAAGAAGGCCTTGTGATTATCTTTAGTGTCTAGGGCAATTTTTCTTTCGAAACTGGCCTTTGATGATTTTATGAGAGATCGAAGTTTCTTGCTAATACTGATCAGAGATGCCTTCCCTTTTTGGGATTTTGCTCTGTCATGTAGTAGCTTCCTTCTTCTGTTGTATAGCTTATTTATGGCCGGGGTCCACCAGACAGGTCTCCTGTTTTTGGAGGAGTGAGTCTTGGTTTTATTTGGGATAGCACGATCCATGCATTCCTGCAGGTGCTCATAGAATGCATTTGTAAAGGATTCTGCGGATTGGGCTGTATTATCCTCTGGTCCAGGGGCTTTGAAGGATTCCACCTCAGTCTTGAGAAGTGCAAAGTTGGCTTTTGAGAAATTCTTTACCGTGATTTCCTTGGCTGGGGGTGGGGACGGGATATGGATGTCCAGGGGAAATTTGTTTATGGTCTGATCTTATCAATGAGGGATTTACCTCTGGTGTTGAACATAGAGTCCCCATGTTGGTGATTACCATGTCCAATATGTTGTTTCCTCTTGTGGGAGTGGTGACCAGTTGTTCCATCACGTTAGAGTTTATAAATTCAAGGAACTGTTGGGTGAGGGTGTTTGGGCTTGAGTAGTTTTCCCAGTCAATGTTTGGGTAGTTGAAGTCACCCAATAACATAGTGTCTGGAGAGACCTTCATATTCTCCAGTGTTCTCAGGAATGCCAAGTGGGTTACTGTAATAGGGAGGGTGTTCTATAGCAGGCTACAAACTGAAAGGCAGTTTTGCCCGCTGTTAGTTGCACATGGATGGTTTTCAATGCTTCGTGCAGTGCCACTAACCTGGAGGTGTAGGTATCTTTGATGAATATAGATACTCCCCCCCCCTTTTGTGCTTCAGTCCGAGTTTTGGGGCCGAAACGCATGGTATGAGTTATAACCTAGTAGTGCAGGAGCCTTGAACCAGGTTTCTGTTACTGCACAGACATCGATTTTCTCCATACTGAGGAGAGTCTCGAGTGCGTGCATCTTGAGGTTTAGACTTCTGGCATTGAGTAGCATTACCTTTAGTTTTTTTATCCTTGGGTTGTCTATGGAGGTGGGTTTGTCCTTTGAGCCTTGCCTAAAAAGGCACTATGGGGGTGACAAGAGCCTTGGCCAGTATACGAAAGCCTAAGGGTGACAGGTGCAAGCCATCCCTAATGAAGCAATGTGGCTTGTTGTCGAGCATGTCATCCCAGGCTGACAGACACTGGATCCCCTTTGAATGACACCAATACTTTAGCCAATTGTTGAAACTGATCATTCTGTCTTTATACTGTGGCATCATTCTTGGTGACGGCAAGATGCTAGTTAAGGTCAGGGTCATACCAGCCTGGGCTACATGATCAGAGAGCTCCTCTATGTCTCTTTTCATGTAGTCCTGGGAGGTACATCTCAGGTCATTCACACCAGCATGGACAATGACGGAGTCATACTTGTACTTGCTTTGGAGTGACCTGAGTGCTTGCGTTATGTGGCGGATCCTGGCACCCGACAGGCAGCTTACAGTGACCTTCTCCTTGTTCAGTCTGATGAGCGGGACATCAGTGTGCCGGACAATAGAGTCCCCTATAACAAGTGTATTTGGTGTGTTGTTTGGCTTTAAGGGCTGTGACTGTGAGGCACACTGATTTTGTGAGATATGTGATTTGTGGGTATTGTTGAGGGGTGGCTGTTGCTTGGATATCTGCTTAGGAGGTCTTTGTTGTTTAGGCAGATTTTTATTTAGAGCCTCCAAGTATGTTTTTGTGTGTTTATGTGTTGGGTATGCAGATGCAATAGGTCTGTGTGAGACTGGATTTGTGGTGCGGGTGGTTACCTTTTCCTCCTGACTGACTGTGCCAGTCTTGGGTTGAGAGAGCTCTGCCTCCAGTTTGGCTGTGTAACTGCATCTCTCACATGTATTAGAGTTGGTTGGAAGGAGGAGAGGGTTGTCTGTGTACATAAGGCAATTGTAACATTGCCTCAAAATTCCCAGATTCACCAGCTGGACTGGAGAGTAACCCTGAAACTTACCCTTGGACATACCAGATTAGTATAGGGAACTGTTTTTTTACTGATCAGATTAGGGAAGGGAATTGATTTTTCACTAGAGCAGGAAGGACCAATCGGAGCCTAATACTTATGAGAAGTCAAGGAGGGTGTAGTGCTTTAGTTAGTTAGTGTTTCCTTATAACAGCTGAGCAAGTGCAGGGCTTTAGAAAGAGAATAGAGTGATTAATTTGAGAGTTTGAACAGCTCTAAGGAAAAAAGTGAAGAGCAGACTTTGTGGAGCCTGGAATAGTTTAAACCTGTTTAGGCGGAGCTGCCAGATGCTGCTCAGTGCGCAAAACCGCGCAAAAAGAGAGTTGTAGGGTTTTAAGAGAGAGAGATCAAGGAGTTTAGAACTGACCCAAAATGGCCAATAAAACTACAGCTTCTAGGCAGTAACCACTCCTCCAGGGACAGGCAAGCTGTTCAGTGTTAACCACTGCCACTGGTGAACACAGAGACTTCCCTTTAGCCCAAGCAAGCACTGGCCTTCTAGAAACTTCCAAACAGTTCAGAACAGCAAATCTGTAACTGAACTTTCTTAACTTTCAGAAAGTGGGAAAAAAGCAAGATTTTTTTTCTTTTTGTTGTAGTTTAAAGGTAGCAGAGATACACAAGCAGCAAAATATTCATGACAGTGCAATAAATGACCCCACACTTGAGTGCTAGGCCAAAATCAGGTAAAATGCAGTTTTTAGAGAAAAAAAACTATTTTAAATTAAGTGCAACACAGGAAATGCAGTAAACAGGCTCTAGATGTGTTCCAAGTACTGTTACTGTTACAGATATAAACTTTAGCAAGCCGGAAAATGCCAAAAAGTAGGCGGCAAAGCAGTCAAACTTAACAAAAAATCAGAAGAAAATACTTAAAATCACAAAAGTGGCTCCTTTTCTTCTCTCAGCATTTTGTCCCCTTGGTAGGTGCTTCAGTAACAACTAGCAAGCCTGGAAAGATGCCAAAACGACGAGGCAGCCGGGTTTTAAGAGAGAGAGATCAAGGAGTTTAGAACTGACCCAAAATGGCCAAAAAAACTACAGCTTCTAGGCAGTAACCACTCCTCCAGGGACAGGCAGGCTGTTTAGTGTTAACCACTGCCACTGGTGAACACAGAGACTTCCCTTTAGTCCAAGCAAGCACTGGCCTTCTAGAAACTTCCAAACAGTTCAGAACAGCAAATCTGTAACTGAACTTTCTTAACTTTTAGAAAGTGGAAAAAAGCAAGATATTGTTTTCTTTTTTGTTGTAGTTTAAAGGTAGCAGAGATACACAAGCAGCAAAGTATTCACGACAGTGCAATAAATGACCCCACACTTGAGTGCTAGGCCAAAATCAGGTAAAATGCAGTTTTTAGAGAAAAAACGATTTTAAATTAAGTGCAACACAGGAAATGCAGTAAACAGGCTCTAGATGTGTTCCAAGTACTGTTACTGTTACAGATATAAACTTTAGCAAGCCGGAAAATGCCAAAAAGTAGGCGGCAAAGCAGTAAAACTTAACAATAAAACAGAAGAAAATACTTAATATCACAAAAGTGGCTCCTTTTCTTCTCTCAGCATTTTCTCCCCTTGGTAGGTGCTTCAGCAACAACTAGCAAGCCTGGAAAGACGCCAAAACCACGAGGCAGCCAGGTTTTAAGAGAGAGGGATGAAGGAGTTTAGAATTGACCCAAAATGGCCAATAAAACTACAGCTTCTAGGCAGTAACCACTCCTCCAGGGACAGACAGTCTGTTCAGTGTTAACTACTGCCACTGGTGAACACAGAGACTTCCCTTTAGCCCAAGCAAGCACTGGCCTTCTAGAAACTTCCAAACAGTTCAGAACAGCAAATATGTAACTGAACTTTCTTAACTTTCAGAAAGTGGGAAAAAAGCAAGATTTTTTTTTTTTTTTTTAAATACTGCTCTTATAAACTTAGAAAGTTGATAGAATAACAGATTTTTCTTAGCATGCATTTTATGAAGAATATGAAGTCTGAAACTCAAAATGTATATCATTAGTGATTTCAGTCCTCAGATCATCCCAGTGATTTGCCAGAAAACCACAGACTTTATGAGAAACAGAAGAAAAAAACTGAGGCAAAAATCTGGACATTCTTTGTAAATCTGGATAGTTGAGAGGCATGCACAAGACTGTAATCTTTAAAACCATTTTTTTTGTAAGAGAAGTACAAATTTGGGCACATGTAGTCATTTGCTTAACACATGAAACGTCTTTGTCTGTTTTGTTACAGAATATATATTTTCCTAAATATCTATTTTTTCCCTGAAGCGTTTTAGAAATGCTGATAATTTTCTGACGTGTAATTTCTGTAGTGCATTGTAGACTGCAGTGAAGCCCATGCTCAGTATACGACTCAGGTGATGTAACAGCTGAATTCTGCAGATGCGCTAACTACAACTTAATTCCTTTCTGCAGCTGCTTAGTGAGCACACATGCAGTTTGGAGGAAATATTTGATTTTCTGGTACAACACTTAGGATTACAGTCAGTCAATAATGCCAGAGATTGAATTTCACACTATTTATCCTTCAGAAAATGCATGTTAATCCACAATCTGTTAATTTTAGCTTTAAGTAGAGTCATTTTTTTAAAAACTGTCCCTGATTTTTGGTCTTTGTCCCCCAGTATTTTTTACTTTATCTCTGATTCTCTGATTCTTGAGCAAAGAGGCTGATAGCTGTGTTTTATCAGTCTGTTCGCAAGGGTGAGCTGTATACAAAAGACTGTTAAGCAAGATGTTCAGTAATGTGATATCAAAGTAAGCACTGTTGGTATTCAAACCTGTGTTTCAAAGTTTGCAGTACAGCTCAGTATTTTTCAGTGCCAGCACCTGCAGTCTAAGCTATTTATTTACTTATTATTTATTTGTTTATTACATTTAATTATCAGGAAAGTTCAACTGAGCAATAAAATCTCTTTTCAGTGGAGGCCCAGGGAGAAAAGCCCCAAATGATAAATACGTGTAAGATGTAGACAGTATACAGAGATAGCAAGCATCTTTAGTAACCCACAAGCAGGAGTGGCTTTAGGTCAACTGGTGCTTAGGTCAACTGGTGCCCTAGGCAAAAGGGCTCCACGGTGCCCCCCAGCACACTACCTGGTGCCCCCATCCTTGTCTTACTACACCAAATAAATACTGGAAAAGCAACCCTGCTAGAGCGGCACCCTAGGCGGCCACCTAGTTGGCCTATGTCTAAGACCGGCTATGCCCACAAGGAGTAAAATAAGATTCACATTTACATACAATGTACAGGGTTGCATTCACACTGCAATGTACACTATACAAAATTTCATTCATTTCATTTTTATTGTATTATACCTCTAATATTTATGGGTGTGTGTCTCCAAACTTCATTTAGATTCAAGAAAGAAGAAACAATACAATCATACAAACAATATACAGTACTGCATTTGTATTGCAATAGACTGAATTACTTCTCATTACAACAATTAACAGTGATGGTGATCTGTGTAATATTTATTTATTTATTTATTGCTTCTTTTTATCTTTGCCATAGATTAGGGTCATGAGCATGGTTCTCATGCTCACTCGTCTTCCATCAAACACCTCTAAACTGTAATACTTTTCACTGGCCACAAAGGCTGAAGTACGTGTTTTGGATTACACAGTTTCACGGAAAATTATTAATGTCTACATGTGGCCCGACAAATGTACTTCGTCACACCTTAATAAAATTAGAATTAAAATGACTCAGTGCTTTCGTCTTAACCTTACAAAGATTTCATCAGAGTGATAGTCTACCATTATCAGGGGCTATATATACTAGAAGAACAATCAATCATGTTACAAAAATTAGCATACATCAATTAAATGTTCAAGATGAACCCAGTTAAAGACAAAGCTCTAAACAATCTTTTAAATCACTATTAAATTAAAAATATACTGAAACAAATGTATATATAAAAAATATATGTAAAAATATATATGTGTGTGCATAAATATTTTATTTTTTTAGCTTAAAACACATTCTACAGTAAATCACTGAAACATGTAGTCAGACTATAGCTGCTTTGTCGTCTTTAAAATACATGTTAGGAGCACTGTGTCATTAATACCTGGAGCTATGGCCGCATTAAGCTTAAGTTATCAGGTAAGTTCCTTAAACTCGAGGAGTTTCAAAATCCACACCAAAGTTTGTAACTGATACCCTGTCGAAAATAAAACACAACAACTTCTTAAAATTAGGGCATTCAGTACTGTGTCTGAATAAGGCATTGGTGGTTTTCTTTTACCTGATGTCATATGTGTGCTCATGAATTCTATCTTTGAGCTTTCTAACTGCTTTCCCTCCATAAAAAGCATTGCAGGAACTGCAAGAAGCCAAGTAGACTATGTGGGAGGTTTTACAATTACATTTCACTGGACAGGGGATAGTTCTTTCAAAACTGTTAACCATAGCATAGGAACCTTCGTATATAAACCTACACATCTTACAGGTACCACATTTATGCATTGAACCAAATTGCACTGTGGCTTTCTTCCCACTAGATGACATCTTGAAAAGGGTCTTGATGTTTTTCCCTTTTGAGTAAACAATAACAGGGTTAGATCCTAGACTTTTTTTTCATCTGTTCTGGAAATACAATATCCCAATTCAGCATCACTATACTACTGTAATGGAAAACATCCTTGCTGAAAGGGACAGTGAAAACAGCAGTAGATAAATCAAACATATAATTTTCTGTCCTAACAACAGCTGTTTTCACCTATGTTTGAAACTGTAAAAGTTCTGATTTTCAGTACAGGTGAAAAACGATCATGATGGTGCCTTACCATATCAGCTCTAATTTTTGTTAATAACTGTATGGGATAACCTCATTCCATAAACATAAATATAAATTGACATATCTCTTATCAAATGTACTGTCATCAGAAATTAATCGGGAGAGCCTCGCCATCTACCCTTTGACAATGCACTTTCTTTGGTGATAGGGGTGACAGCTATTGAAGTTAAGATATGTGTTCTAAAAAATATCCTTTATATAGTAGATGAATAACAGTGGTTGTCCAAATTTTTCTCAAGTAGAGTGTCTAAACAATCAATGCTGTTAGTACCAATAGAATAGGTAAACCTCAGAAACTCTGTCAAATTTTGCCACAGATCAAGAAAGGCTTCCTATTATTCAATATTACCTTTCCACAAGATAAGCACATCATCTAGGAATCTTTAATACCCATGTACCATGGAAAAGAATTTAGGGGATAAAACTATCTCTTTTACCTGCATAGTTAAAACCACATCAGCATATGATGGGGCCAATGCAGTGTCCAGAGCAATTCCTGAAATTTGATGGTAATATTTACCCTGGAAAATATAAAACTCTTGTTCAATGTTAGATCAAAGAGAGTAGTTATTACTCGGGCATCCTGAGTATTCATAGTAGGGTGTTCCGATAGAAGCCTGAAGAACCACTCAATGCCCATTTCATGGAGATAATATCTTGATCAAACTCTAACAAACTGAGATTCTCTAAGAGATGCCAGGAAACGTTTAAAATATGTGGCTCAGATTTCAAAAATGACTTACATTTAAAATGCACATACTTTGCCAAAGTTTCAGTTTTAGACCCCTTGGTTGACACAATCGGTCTCTGGGGGGGGGGGGGTCTTGAGAACATTTATTTATTTTTGGGATACCAGATATGGACACTATTTTGCATTTAGTTGCATTAAGGTATTCCCACTGTTCATGCTCTATTTATTCCTGCAAGATCATGTCAGGTAACAAAAAAATCTAACTTGGCACAGGCAATCTTGATTTCCTTGAGCAAAACTCTGGTATATGTTTCTTCATTAGAAAGCAGCTGAAATATTTTCAAAGAATAATCAAAACTGTTCATTATTACCACCCCATCACCTTTATTCGGTTTCATTATACATAAATGCTTGTCATGTGTAAGTAAGTTTAAGAACTCTCTTCAAAGGTCAAGTTGTCAGGAAACCATTTTTTCTTTTTATACATGTTCCTAAACTGACATTGTCTCAAACACTAAAACCCAAGAATTGGGGGTGGGTGGGTGGCATAAAAGTGATCTTCCTATGTATGGTTGTATCATTGTGTAAAGTGACCACTTTGTCTAAAAAAAACATTTTTAAATTCAAACTTCTAGTGAACAATTTCAATTGAATAATAGCTTGAACTATATCCAAATGAAAATTGGGTATAAAGCTAAATCCCTTCTTGAAGACAGACAAACATACATCAGACAATATTATATCAGAGCTGCAAAAAACAAGAAAGCAGTCTATCTAGCATTAATCTTTATCATACATTTCTGGAACAATGTAAAACATGTAGAATAAAGGCAAATTCAGTCAAAACCATTGATCTTAGGAATAGGTTAATTGACCTTGCAGACATTCCAAATCAGTTCTTGAATAGCATCAAATAGCTGACCAGACACATCTTTCATAATTTCAAGCTCAGAGAATGCCTCTCAACAACAGCTAATGGGAAATTATTAAAAGCAATACACATACAATTCTTAAGTCTCAACCACAAGTACGATGCCTATCACAACTATTATCACCAAGATAATGACTATCAAAGCAATGTCTTTTGGCTTCTCCAGTTAGGTGTCGCCACAGCAGATCACCAGTCTGTAGATTGATTGGCAGTGAAGTTTTTATGGTGTCGAGTTGCCAGCCTGGCACCCAACCTTCACAGAAGCCACACACACATACACACGCTCCTACCTGCATGTCTTTAAAACTCATTTGACCACAGGGAGGACATGCAGACTCCGCATAGAAGGCCTTCCAGCTGAGAATCAAACTAGAGAACCTCTTGCTGTGAGGCGACAGCACTAACTGCTGCACCACCGCAGCCACCACCATCCATCTTCCAAAAAATATCCCTCGGACAAAATCTGGTAAACATTATGTCCACAAAAAATACAAGACCTTAAAGAAATTAATCAAAAAGCAGGTGTTAAATTAAACACATCTCATGCTGCATTCCTTAGAATGTCAGCTAAATTTATTTACAAACCATTCGCCTACATTGTTAACCAATCTTTGATAGCAGGAAACGCCCCCTGCATTTCAAACATACCACCACTGTTCCTTTATTTAAAGTTCCTGTCCTCACAGCAGAACTACCATCCCATTGGCAATCTACCCCCTAACAAAAATGTTTAGAAAAACAGTATATAAACAAATTTTTGATTATATAAACAAATGCAGTCCTAAGCTGTGGAACCATAACAGCATTGTAATCAGAAACAGATAAACGCCTTATAGCATGTGCATTCATCATTTTGATAGCAGCATTCAAAAGAGTTGACTACTCTCTCTTACTCTCTCAATTCCAATTCAGTTGTGGGCATACATTTTAACTGTCCAGATTTTCACAGAATGTCCATCTTTTTGCCTGATATTTGTTATCTGTTCCTCATAATGTGTTTTTCTGATAAATCATTCAGGATTGAAGTCACTAAATAAGAACAGTCGGATGAGCTTCAGACTTCACATCCTTCATAAAGTGCATGCTAATGCAAAACCTGTTATTCTATCAACTTTTTTAAGTTTGTAAGAGAAGTAATTAAAATATGTCCCTATTTTTGGTCCTTTGACCCAACTATTTTTGGCTAAATCCAGATTTGTTGTACTAAGAGGTTGAGAGGTATGGCTTTGGGTCAAAGGTACAAGATGGGCAAAGAGAGTGTACATTTGAGAGATACCCAATGCAGTAACTCACTTTTTTTTTTTTTTTTTTACACAGTGAACCAGAGGGCTACTTAACAAATTGCAGGATTCATCATACCTCTCAACCTAACAAAATTGGGGGATAAAGGCTCAAAAATAGGGACAGATTTGAAATATTTATCTTAGAAACTTAGAAAGTTGCTAGAGTAACAGGGTTTGTGTTAACATACATTTTCTGAAGGATTTGAAGTCTGAAACTCAAATGTATATCATTATTCACTGACTTTAATCCTTAGATCATCTAAGTGAGTTGTCAGAAAACCAGAAATTTTATGAGGAATAGAACATAAATGTGAATCAAAATATCTGGACATTCTGTGAAAATCTGGACAGTTGAGAGTTATGGTCTCCATGCTACATTTAGGCACCCATGGGTAACTCTATAAGATACAGAAGACATGAGAGCTTATTTTAAGAGTGATTTGATAGCTTACTTACTCAAAGGCACATGATGTCTACAAGCAGATTTTCTAAATAACACGATCAAACTCTACCTAGGCATATCAGTGCCACTTTGCTACATCCATAATTTGCACAGCCTAGAAACATAAGCAACCTCTAGTTATCCTTAGAGCTCCCTCTTTCCAAAATATCAGACAGTTTCTCAGTCATGGGAGAAGGCATTACACTCATGGACTATAAATGCTTATGCCAAATTCACAATATAAATACCACCCTGTATATGTTAAATACTTTTGTCCTCAACCTATCTAACAGGCATGCTCTCATGTATCCACATATAAAAAAACTCACTTTTAACACTCAGGGAAAGAACTGTTATTTCAAAAGAATTCCTACAAATGCCATAGGAGAAAAAATTGCATGCATGGATGGTCAATATTTAAACAAAAACTAAGACATCAACACTATGCATCTAGTAAGTACCTTTCTTCTCAATCTACTAGATAAGCATAGCATTTGGATATGACTAAATCACTCCTGTGTAATGAATCAGCTGTGAGGAAAAGCATGAGTCTATGACTAGGAAGGGAAAGATTATAAGCAAGCCGATGATTTGTAGTCTTACAACAGATACAGAAAACCACGTAACCATTGCCAGCAATTAATTAGAACACCCAAACTGGACTATGTCAACAATATACAAAAATAAGACTCTAACAATGCATCTGGCTTGTGGAGTAATATCAAGAAAGTATCTGATAAAACAAAATCTGACAACAAAAACCCTGTCACATTGATGGCACTTCAGGATCTTGTTAATAAATGTATATAGTACTGTAAATGTGTAATATTAAAGAAAGCAACTCAGCAATGCAATTCCTTAAATATCTGTTTCATATGAAATCCATTTTTTCATAAATTCAACTTTTACCTGGTCACTACAGCTCTATTTCTTAAGGTGAAAAGTCATGGCTCTTCTACCTTTAGTGTTCTCCTCCTGGTTACTTAAAAAATATACTTTTGCATTGTTATTTCTGTAAGCTGCCTGATCAATGGCAGAAAAATGCTTTTCCATCCTGTGAAAACAAGTCAAAGTAATAAATTTGCATACAGCTGGAAAGCAAACAAAGCAGAGAACTATGGGCCATTCACAATACTTAGCCCATTACATAAAATACCATGGCATGTTGAACATAAGCAAATCATAAAATACTTAAACAAAAACAATGTATTTACTATAAAATAACATAGTACCTGTCCACGATGTAGTTGTCAATCTTCCTTACTAAGTGGTTGACCATACTGCTACACATAAAGAAAAGGGGGCATATTTACATTGCTGTTTTCTTGAAATGTTCCAAGGTGTGTCTTACTTCTGTTCAGGTCCACTACAGCTGTGAAGTGCTTCACAGACAACCCCAGTAATCAAACTTCAAGTGTACCAAGGAAAACTCTATTACTTTTTCTTATCCAATAGATGTGTTCCATAGAGATACATCTTTGGAACATTATGAGTCAACATCTTCACCAATAACGTAAACAAGCAGTAAGTTAATTCAATTTGCAGGTTATTCTACTCTGGTACACTATCCAAACTTCAAGTTAGCTTCACCTCACTTAACAGATTTACAGACCAAAGTAAACTAATACATAATGAGAAAAAGACCCAGTGAATTATAATTCATTAAGAAGCATATGACATTAATCTACTCCATTCATCAGTAACTCTTCAATACAGGCCTAAAGATATAGTTACTTCATGGAAATACTTAGGTGTTATAGAGACCAAAACACCAAAAACCTTCACAAAAATAGGGGCATTAAACAGGAAAAACAATCATCTTACATCCTACAGAAAGGCCTCACTGAGACCAATGACTGGTGTCGAAACCATGGCCTTAAGCTTAATACCAAAAAATGCATCATCCCCTTTGAGAAAAACTCAGTTCCCACTAATTACCACATCGATGGGAGCCCACTGAACATTGAAGGCGTTATAAAAGATCTGGGGACACAGGTTGACAGCAGCCTCTCCTTCGACCACCACATTGCCATTGTGGTCAGAAAGTCCTTCTATGTGGCACATCTCATTACCAAGGGTTTTGCATCCAGGAAGAAAGAGGTCATCATTTCTCTTTACTCTTCCCTCATTAGACTAATCATAGAGTATAATGCCCCATTTGGCATGTACCTCACTAGGCACCTGCAACAGCTGGAGAGGCCACAAAAGTACCAAACGAAGAGGATCCTAGACCTTAAACACATGTCCTACATGGACAGGCTCAAAAAACTCCAGCTATTCTCTGTCTCATATCATTTACTAAGAGGCGATCTCCGCTTGACTTACAAAGCCATGTCTAACCCAGCTCTGTTAGAAATGCTACATCTAAAGAAATCCCAGTCCCTCCACACCACACGCTCCAGAGATCGCAACCTCATTACCACAATCTGCTGAACATGCTGCAGGGACAGGTTCATAACCTAGAGACTGCCCATGCTCTGGCATAGACTTCCTATACATGTCAAGCAGAGCACCTCACTGGTCCTCTTCAACAGAAATCTTTTTTTTTTTTGCTCAGAAATTTTTTTTATTTTGATTATTAGTCAACAATAATAAATACTTTTACAATGTAGAATCATAATAACTATGGAGTTAAACTATGTACATATTTACATACAGCCTGACATGAATAAATGAATGATAGCAAATTAAGCAAAATAAAGATATTTAACTTAAAAATGATTTCTTTAAGATGAGATTAGATCCATTTGTAGAGTATCAACCGATGACAAAACATTTATCTAAGGATTATTAGTTAATGGCATTGGAAACAATCTTAATTCTTTGGTTTTAACTTCCATCAACACCGTCTTTGTTAATAAGCATAGAAATTCTTCTCTTCCAGGTACTATGGTAGACTTCCACCTCTTTGTTATGCATTTCCTAGCTATAGCTAATATTGTCCATAAAACATAAAGATTAGTTCTTTTTTGATAAACCTCTTCAGATATATTCAATAAAATTCAAGCTTTGGTCAAGACAAAATTATCTGTATAAATAGCCTGTAAGAAGTTATTAATATTTTCCCAAAAGGGTTTAATTTTTTTACATTCATAAAAAATATGAGACCAGTCAGCTTTAACAATCTGTTGACATCTCCACCATACTCCATTACAAGAAGAATTGAATTTTGAAATTTTATCAGGAGTTAAGAAGGATCTATGTAGGAATTTCCAGGCAAATATTCTCCAATATTGAGAACTTGAGGTAAATTTTACTGAAAGTAGTATATTTGACTTATTTTCTGGGGTTAATTGAATCAAATATCCTTTAGTAATAAATTGCCAATATGTTGTTTTAGGTGCTGTTTTGTAGTTTATTATTAAGTTGTATAAGTAAGAAGTTCTATTCTTCATATTTTCATTATTATAAATAATTTCAAACAATCTACTTATAAACTTAGGTGTAGATGAGTATGACAAATTATTTAATACTCTACATAGATCCTTGGAGAATGTCAATATATTCTGAAGCATTAACCATTCATTAGAGTTTAATTCATAAGTTGACATCATATATTGTATAGCCAGAACTTTTTGATTTTTTATACAGTGGAGCCAACAAATTAGTTTTTTCTGATCCCAGTGCATAAATACTTCTTTATGAATTCTATCTGGAAAACTTTTTGTAATGCTGTAGCGGATTAATGTTGGAAACCAGATCTTTAATTCCATGTTCATATTTATAAACTTTCTAAAATGATCGTATAAATGATTTATTACAAATGTCTTTGTTGGTTTAGATATATTGTATTGTAGATTTATACACAATGAATACCATAGTATATTATTCGTATCTATAATAGTAATATTTTTAGTAAGTTTATTTTCATTTAATAGAATCGTTGTATATAATTTTTTCCAGTTGGATGTGTAATTAGGGTTAATCCATTCAATTACAGTTTTGAGTAATGTAGCATTTATATATGATTCAATGTCTGGGAAATGTATTCCTCCCTGATCCCATTGTCTTATATGATGGCATAAGCAATTCTGTTTCTTTTAGGGTACCATAAGAATCTTAGTAGTGTTGATGTTATTTTCGTAAGATAAGATTTCTCTGGAATTAACAAAATAGCTTGCACTATATATAAAATTTTAGGGAGAAGAACCATTTTAATCAATTGAAGTCCATCTTCAAAGACTAGAAACAGATTATTATATTTATTCACTAGAGAATGTATTATGTCAATAATTCTTTTATAACTATTTTGTATTATATCTTGTATATTATCATATAGATCTATCCCTAGGTATTTTATTTTGTAGCTTGCATTCCTATGATACTATTCTTATCTGCTTGTATGTCCTTTTTTTATTTAATAATAGATATTTAGACTTTTGATTATTACAGCAAAGACCTAAAATCTTATACAATTTCTGTAATAGAATATCTAGTTCATCTAAGGCCTCTTTTGAGTTCAATAGAGTGAGAATTACATCATCAGCAAATAGCATGACCTTAGAGTTATATTGGTCGAATATATTTAGTCCTTTTATCTTTGGATTGTTTCGTATTAGTATAGCCAATAGTTTGCTAGCCAGTGCAAATAAAATGGGTGACATTGGTCATCCCTGTTTAGTACCTTTCATAATTTGTATAGGTTCTGAAGTAAAGGGTCCTAATTTGACATAGGCTACATTATTTTTGTATACTTTTTTTAATAAATGTGATAAAGGAAAGTGGGAATTCATAAGCTTCAAGAATTTTAATTAGATAGTCCCAATTTAAGGAATCAAATGCTTTTTCAATACCCAGTCCTATTATCAAGGCTTCTATATTTTCTTTATTTAGATACTCTATTAAAGTCAATATTCTTTTAATGCTATCATGTGTATGTCTATTCTGAATAAATCCAGTCTGGTCATCGTTAATGATTTCATTTAACTGATTTTTTATTCTATTTACCAGGATGGACATTAAAAATTTATAATCATTATTTAGTAGCGAAATTGGCCTATATGAGCTGCAAAGGCTAGCATCCTTGTTTTCCTTTAAAATGGGTATAATTAGAGAGTATTTACATGAAGGGGGAATAATTGCATGGGTTTGAATCTCAATTAATGTCTTATGTAGCAAGGTGATAATATTGTTGGGAAATAATTTGTAAATTTCTGAAAATAAACCATCCATTCCAGGAGATTTGCCAGAGTTACTGTCTTTAATTTTATCTGCAACTTCTTTGAGTGTAATAGGTTTTTGTAAATTTCTTTGTAAACTAACAGGTATTGATTTAATATTAGAGATCATATTTCCTAACAAGGAATGGTCAATTGTATTATATGTATCTTTATAATGATTACTGTAATAAGATTTGAATGCGTCTAATATATCTCCCATTTCCAAGACCTTCTTATGTCTTTCTTCTTGTAGAATATTAACAATAGAATTGGATTTGGATTGCATTTTGACTTTAACAGATAAGTTATGTAGGTGTTTCGGAGAAGTAACATAAGCTTTTATTTTTAACCTTTCTATGGCTAAATTAGTTTTATGACTTAAAATATCAATATATATTTTATTTACTTTTTCTATTTCCTTCTTGTTCTCAATTGTATTAGAGTGATTTTTTTGATTTATATAATGTGAGTTTCTTTTGTAATTCTTGTAGTTCAGATTCCCATTCATTGAGTTTATTTTTATACCAGCCAATCGCTTTTCCATAAATATAAGCTTTTAGTGAATCCCATGCCATTACTATATTTACTTCTAAATTATAGTTTATGTCTAGATAGAAATTTAGTTCTTTCACTAACCATTGTTTAAATTCTTTATTTTTTGTAATGTATGAAGGTATTCTAGAAAGGAATGTTAGTGGTTTAAAATCTACTTGTACTTTAAGAACTAGTGAATTATGATCTAATAAAGGGCATGGGATTATTGAAAAAAAAGTAATTTTGGGTTGAAGATCTTGTGATATAAAAAGTTTGTCTATTCTGGTTCGAGTACCAAACCTATAATCTTGATGAGAGAATGACAAGCAGTTATTATCAATAACATTAAAGGTATCTATCAATTTTAATGACTCAGTCCATTTTGTATTATTTTTGCAGTAGCTGTTAAACGTGGAGATTTTTTGTTGGTAGTCTGAGAAGTGTCAATTAGAAAATTAAAATCCCCTCCTATTATTAGATTCCCTCTGGAAATGTTTATGATTTGGTCTAGATGTTTTTAACTGTTCCTGTCCCAATACCATGAAACCAGTATAAGTTAACTAATGTCCATAACCTATTATTCAACTTCAGTATGACTATAGCTATAAGCCCTTCGTTATCAATATATTTATATACTATTTCAGGGTTTAGGGAATTATTTCTCCATAAGATTATTATTCCCCTTTTCTTAGATTTAAATTTAGAGCATGCTAAGGTCCTATAATCACTTGGATTCCAAGTAAAATTATCATTAATTTTGAAATGAGTTTCCTGTAAAAAGATTAATTGGGGTCTATTTATCTTTAAATGTCTTAGTAAGTTAGATCATTTATTTGGATTGTTTAATCCATTTATGTTTAAAGATAGTAATGTGATATCCATGCCAAGTTATTTTAAAGAAGTATTTAAAATGTCAATATATTTTCTTGAAATCATCTCCTCTACATATAATAAAAAGAAAAATATTAGTTTGTAAATATCCATCTATCTCTGTGTAAGATGTTAACTTCAACATTATCAAATGGAATTAAGTCAGGCTTGGTGAAAATAATTAATAACATAAAAAATAAAGAGAAAAATAGCATTAAACTAGTATGTACATTAAAACTTGCCCACCATGGAATGAAATACATTCATAGTCCGTCAGATAAGTACATCTGGTGAACTATCCCACTAACTTCCTTTTTTTCATTCATTAGAGCTCCAAATATCCAATCTTAAATAGTAAAGGAGTCTATTAAAATATTTTATATGATTTATCATTCAGCAACAGAAGTAAATGTTTATATATATCAATATATACATACATATACATACATACATACATATATATATATATATATATATATATATATATACACACACAAACATACACATACATACATAATTAGTAACTAATCAAATAAACATAACGTCTGTAATAATGAGTATTCAATTTTCTGAACTTGCTCGAAGCACAAATTTCCAAGACATACAGTAAATACTTCATTTTAACTCATTAGTTATTTAACATTTTTGTCAGACAAACTTGTAACATATAATAGCTATTACTGATGATTATCATATCCTAAATCAAACAGACAAACAATATGTATATTATTCTACATATTAAAAGGACTGATCAAATAATCCATATCAAAATGTTTAAATCTTGCTCTTATTATGTCAGCTGATATTAAAGTTGTGTGTAACGTTTTCCTAGAGATGTATATGTAGATACATTCACATATTAATATAACAGAACACTTTTATATACAAGACTTTCATGTGTTTCTAATAAACTAGATACTTAGATTTAATGTTTACTTCTACTAAAATGCTTCAAACATACTGTGTTAAGTTCCTGTACCTAAATAAATGTAAAATCATGAAAAGCTGTTTGGCTTGTGGTTTGTGTTACTATAAGCGATTAGGCTTCTTAAAGAATGCACATACTGGTGACCAATCACATCAACTCTTGTATGTTGCTATAGCTACATTAAATATTCAATAGCTAAATACGTTACATAACTGTATACATACATAATTAGTAACTAATCAAATAAACATAACGTCTGTAATAATGAGTATTCAATTTTCTGAACTTGCTCGAAGCACAAATTTCCAAGACATACAGTAAATACTTCATTTTAACTCATTAGTTATTTAACATTTTTGTCAGACAAACTTGTAACATATAATAGCTATTACTGATGATTATCATATCCTAAATCAAACAGACAAACAATATGTATATTATTCTACATATTAAAAGGACTGATCAAATAATCCATATCAAAATGTTTAAATCTTGCTCTTATTATGTCAGCTGATATTAAAGTTGTGTGTAACGTTTTCCTAGAGATGTATATGTAGATACATTCACATATTAATATAACAGAACACTTTTATATACAAGACTTTCATGTGTTTCTAATAAACTAGATACTTAGATTTAATGTTTACTTCTACTAAAATGCTTCAAACATACTGTGTTAAGTTCCTGTACTTAAATAAATGTAAAATCATGAAAAGCTGTTTGGCTTGTGGTTTGTGTTACTATAAGCGATTAGGCTTCTTAAAGAATGCACATACTGGTGACCAATCACATCAACTCTTGTATGTTGCTATAGCTACATTAAATATTCAATAGCTAAATACGTTACATAACTGTATACATAGCTAGTGAGAGCTAGAGATTTTAAAAACTTCTTTTTAACTTCTCGAGAGTGATTTTCCCTGCTCAAACTGTTTCCTGTGAGAAAAAAATCTATGTTTGAAAACATTAACTCATTTCCTATCAGCTTTTATTTAAATAAGGCATGAAGAGCACCTTCCAAGAGCTTCCACACCTGACACTGCACACACCATCTCACTCAGAAATCAACCAACAGTCGCCTTAAGCATCTGGTTCCATTCAAACAGTGAAACTAAAACCAAAAACACAATCTCCTCTCTTTCACCTCGCCAAACACGGATATCTCTCTGATTCACAGCAATGTTTCCTTGTCAAAAAAAAATTTAAAAAAAAAACTTTAGTAAACCTTGCAGACTACATTTTGCTGAATGCTAGACTCACCCATCCAACAATCCTCCAGGGGACTTCATCCACAGCCCGCAGCATATCTTGTTAACCCAAAGGAATATACAATATCAATCATACAAGCCAAACCTGAGATCCCCAGTCGATGGACAAACACTGACATGCTAGCTCGTCACTTCACTCCAATGCAGCCATGTTCAAGAACGAGCTCCCCTCCACAACAAAAACACTCGAACTTCACCCAAGTTGGACAGAGAGCCCTCCGCTCTATTCCAGCGAGACAACAACATCTATATGACGGTTCGTTTCCACTCTAGAGCGGAAAGCCTTTGAACAACCAGATACCCAACAGCAATAACGTTCAAAGGACATTACAACATCTATACACCATTACATCACCGCTAAGGGAAATCTCACCCAGTGTCTAGGTCACAACAAAGCAATGGGAAATCTATCAATCATTAATAGTAATTAGGTTAAATATACTATATAACAAAATAAGCATGAAATAATAAATCAATTACCACATAACTATGAAATTATACTTTGCAAGTGAAGTACTACTAGAATAAAAACTAACTATAGGTTATACTTATAATTAACAAATATTTATATAGAGAAAAGGAAATCTGAATAAGTAGATAAATAGGGTAAATATCTACATATAAAGATAGATAACAAGGCATAAAGCAAGGTGAGAGGCATGACAATATTAGAAATAGATTGTTTAGTTAAAATATAACTCAGATTTATGAATTTTATATGAGGTAATAGAAGCACATACCTTTTTTCTTTTACTCTAGTATTACTTATATGTATGAAAATGAATGTTATGTAACATGTTTAGTCCATTTAAAAGTATTTTATTTATTAGGTATCAGTTGATACTTTGAGAGACTTCACTGAAGTAGGTAGTTTAGTTTCAGTTTTCTGTTTCTTCTTTTTGACATCAGTCCAACTAGTTTTATCAGTGGATCTCTTCAGTGATGGGGATGTCCATTCCATTTCTTCTGGGATGGTTATAATGTTATTATTTTTGATGAATTGAAAGGCTTCTTCCAGAGTGTTGAAGTTTCTCATCTCACTTAGGTACTGTATCCTTATCTTTGCAGGGAAGGCTATTTGAACTTTGATATTATTCTGTTTCAGAATTTTTATTAGTGGCCATGCCTTTTTCCTCTGTTCAAGAACTTTAGTGGAGTAGTCATTGTCAAATCTTATTAAATGTTGATTATATTTTATTGGACTTTTCCTCCATTCTGTTTTTAACACCAGTTCTTTTTCCATAAAGGATAAAAAATTTATTATAATTGATCTTGGTGGCATAGAGGCAGAAGAAGAGGATGATGCTGGAATTCTATTTCCCAAAGCACGATATGCCCTTTCTATACCAAATGAAAAGCCTTCATTAATATTTAGAATCTCTGGTAGCCATGAATTTAGAAAGGAGATAATGTATTTTCCCTCTGTATTCTCAGGTAGACCGAAAATCCTGATATTTGATCTTCTCTCCCTATTCTCTAAGTCATCTACTTTGTTGGAGAGCCAGGTATTTTGTTTCAGGAGAAAATCTGTTTCTGTCTCCTCTTCTTTAAGTCTTCCATCAATGTCAAATAAAGAAGTTTCAATAGTTGTTAACTTAAACTGATGCTGCTGCTGAAGCATTTCTTTAAAGACTTCTGTTTGTTTCTGAGAATTCTCTTTTAGATTTTGTAGATTAACCTTGAAATCATCCATTTTTATAGATAGTTCTTGTAATGTGGTAGCTAGGTTACTCATCTCTTCAGCTGCTGTGTAAAGACTCCTGAGTATTTTGACAGGAAATTTCTTGTAAAAATCCACCAAAATTTGTAATTAGTTATTTTAGACTATTAACTAAATATTTATAAAGTTTTGTTAAAAAAACAAATTAGTGAAATTTCCTGAATTTGATACTAGTTTACGGAGCTCTAAAAAACTGCTGCCTTCAGATAGCCATCTAGGCTCCGCCCCCTTCAAGAGAAATCTTGATGAGTGGATGGGAAATAGAAAGTTCACCCTGGGATCACTCCAGTGGCTCTAATTGATAGAGGCACTGGGAACTAACGTCGGCTGGCACAATGACAGGGCACTTCTATGGGCTAGGCTTGTAAAGTTTCCAGGGCCATTAGCCTAGCACACACCTATGAACCTATGACTCAAAAAAAGAACTGCAGATGCTCGTATTTCACCAAAATTGTTACATGATACTGTGACCTCTGGAAAACTTCATAAATATGCACCTATCAATCTGACCTTGACTTATACTACGATTACTAAATTTGCTGACAGTGGGAGGAAGAGCATTCATCCCTGTTCCATACTCAAGAAATTAAATATGCCTCTTGAAGATAACCTATGATTCATGAATACATTTACCAGCAGACAGCTGCACAAACAGTCCTGCCTAGACCTAGATAATTCACTACTATGGCATACAATTACCAAACCTCTTAGATTATTTGACAAAACCCATCAGAAGGGTAACACAACAAATGCAGCTGCTGGCGATAGAGCACCAAAATTATGTTTTTCAGTAAAATCTGACAAATCACCTGAAAAACTACATCACAGTATGTCTCAGTTGTTCAACAGGTAGTGCAATCATCTTTGTTGCAGAAAGATCAGAAGGCTTTGGGTTTTACTCCCACACCAGATAGTTTGATTCATTTTTTCCAATATTATCAATGTAGTGCAGTAAGGTAAGGGCTGGTGCACTCCTTCCTAAGTGTGCCATGCATTTCATCCAGAGGGTCCCATCTGCCCGAGTTGATGGTAGCTGAGGTGTGTGTAAAAGATCCTATGGCAATTATCGAAAAAAGAGTAGTGGAAGTTCCTTGGTGTACTTGCCAAATTTTCCCTAGTCTATATAAATACTGCCTTGGGTCTCCCCTGAAAACAGGCAGTTGGCCTACTGGAACTAACCTGGTCAAGAAAGCGTAAATAAATACAAATAAAAAAGCATTTCAAGTTCTAGCTAAGGAACACTTCCTCCATCTTAATAACTGCTTACAGTGCAATCAATAGACAGAAAGTATTACATGAAACTAGCTCATAGTCATGGCTGTACAACTCTATATTATTATCCTCATACACTCTACATGTAATGAATAAGCTATAAATTAGCATTTCTTCACTCATTCATACTTACCTCTTTTATTCAGACACATTTTCATATCTATCAGTTGATTTTTTCCTATTATATACACCCCATCTTTTCCTGCTTTCAGTCAAATACCAACCTTTTCCTTTCCCATTACAAACTGTGCCCATTTTTATTTCTATTTCCCTTTCTAACTAGATTTCAGGCCTATACTTGTCTCTTGCTTTCCTAATGCATACACAAAAATGTAGAACAATGAAAATATTATAACTTCACAATTATATGTAATGTAGGTAGAGTAGTCATTTCTAACTCTCTGATTGGTTCATAGGTTCATAGGTGATTACTAGGTTAGTGGCCCTAGAGCCCTTACAAGCCTAGCCATGTTGGTATCAAGTTGCTCCATCTGTCCTTATTAAGTGAACATATTTTGCAGAGCTAGTCTATGGTCAACACCGACTCCCCCTGTCCATAAGGGACATGGATGCCACCCCTGAGGAAAATTTTTAGTCTCCCATCGATTTGTCCAGGTTGCACTTGAATAGGCTCAGTGAGGAGCTTTGCTTCATGTGAATGATGCTTCACTGATGTGTTACTATTACATATTAGCTTGACTTGCTTTTCCTCCAGCTACACTGTAAAATTGCCTTTATGTAGTGTCTTCTGTAGGCCCTTTCTCCTCTACTCCCCTCTGAAACTGGATTTTGCCTAACAAAGTTACAAAATAAATAAACAAACAAACAAGTAAATAAATAAGATCAGTTCTGTGGCAATATAACTAATTTACAGGGCATTACACTAAAGTGATCCATTGCAGTTTTATTATACATCATGACGCTTTCTGACTTAAATTCTGAGATGTACTTTTCACCCCATCTTACAGAAACTATGTGTAAGCTTTTTTAATAAATGGCTTCATGAATGTTTTATTACGAATACTTAATTCTGCATATATCTACTATATCCCTCACTGATGTCAGTTGAGGGATAGCATGGGATAAGTCCATAGACTTCAGTGGATAGGAACCACACACACTCTGTACATTGACATCATCACAGAAGACAAAGTTCAATTAACTTTTTGGTGATGTCATGTAGGGGGAAATACTATTTCACAAAGCTTTTGATTTAAAACTTAGTGCTAGAAAACAGGCACCAGTAGAAAGAAAATCAGGACAGTTCTGGAGGCACCACATGCCGTGGTGCATGATGTAATTTATAAATTGTGTTTGAACACCTTAACCATTCACTCAGAGCCGGCCTTAGCTGAAACGACACCCTAGGCGAAGTACTGCTCTGGCACTCCTTAAGCCCCACCCACACCATACTCAAGGATCACCCCTATTTGAGCCACGCCCACAGATGGGTCACTCCCACAAAAGACACTCCAGTTCTTTCAATGTTTAAATGCATGAAAAATCAGTCATACTACAAGTATTTAATTTATTTTGTAAAACTTGTGTGAATTTTGTGTTGTTATTCTATATTAAATTCTTTATGTAAAATTGGGAATACCAACTTGACTATGATCTCTGTCTAAATGTCTCCAAGTGTTTTTAATTTAGTTGAGGTAAATATGATTCACTGAAATTAATCTTATTCAAATATATTTCTAGGAATCAAATCTGCTATCAGTTGTCTGGATGCCTTTGTGTGTGCACAATTGTACTGTTGTTAGGAGGGACACTAGCATAGTTACCTGTAATTTATAGACATTCTAATGAGCTACTAATGAGATCGCTCCATGCAGCCTCATCGTCTCTCTAAATCACATTATGCCATGTTGTACCATTGGACACTGAAACATTGCTGGTGACTGTGTTTTTCTTTTTTCTGAACCCCAGCCATTGTCTTTTCATTTCAGCATATTCTATATTTTCAGCAGCTAAGTAAGGACTAAACAATAATAATAATAAAAACTAACACTAATCTGATACACCAAAAATTCACACTAAAGAAACTAAAACTCAAAAATGTATCATTAGAAAACAAGTAAAACTGCATTGCCCAACACAAAACAGCAATACAATGAGCAAGAGTTAAATATAGCATTTTTGACAAAATCAGAAGGTAAAATCATCAAAAATACTCCTTCGAAAAGCTGCACTAGCAATGCTTATGTTGCTATGCTATCAAATATGCTTTAACATTCTATTGATCTGCATTAAAAAATCAAGTACATCACAAAATCAAAGCAGAATCTGTTCAGTCACACATTACATGACTACTGTTGTTAGGCTTTAATAAAATCAAACTCCTTTGTTTCAGCCATTTCAGTTTTGAGTTCACCATCTAAATTTCTGTTGTGCAATATTATTATAAACAATACTGTTTCTGAAGAGTTGTTACTCTTATGGTAGTTAATGCCAAATCTGACTGCAGGAATAGATAGTAAATACAACAAAACAACAAATAGCTGCAGCCATCACAGTAAGATTAAAGTTCAACAAAAACACTCAATTGTGCAAACATTTTTAACCTTTTCATTAGTTCAAACATATCATCAACCCACTTTAACATCTTGAGAAAGTGCATCTCTGCAAATCAAGAACAAAGCCAGAAATAAATCAAGGACACTTGTAATATATTAGCACTGTTAGCTAAAGACAGACAGTGATAGAATATAAAGTAATAGCATTGTTTTGTAAGGCCACATTAATGTACCCTGGTTGGCAGCGTGCTACCTACATTTTTTGGCTAGGGAGGTATGCTGCTCTTCCCCCAACAGGCAGATGAAGGAGCAGGAAACTTTTAAGACAGAGACTTCCATCACCATCACAAAAATAAATGTGGATCCCCATGAAACCACCAGATAAGGGCATATGCTAATACTGCACATCTCATTTGCATCCTAAACTGGGGCTCCAAACTACCAGTGGGGGGTAAAAGGAAGAAGCACATCTTTTCTTGATTAGACAACTTGTTCTTCCAGATCAAAATGCCGTTGATTACTGCGGGAATAATTTCTCCTAAAGACAAAGTTGTCAAGAGTTTTGAGGTGACTGCTATACGGACTCTGGCCGGCTACTGTCCCAAAATCCGGAAAATGTAAAAAAAGGGGAGGGAGGGCACTACAAAAGATATAACATACCAATGTACTGACAACTCGAGATGTATGCTACTTGGTATTTAAATCTAGTAATGCCTCTCATGCTGTCTGCCTTAGATAACAATAAAATGCTATTCTCAACTATTTGTTACAGCTTTCAAATGTCAAATATAATGATTCTAAAGTAGCTTAATGTTTGTAGAGAAGGCCGAAAAGGCATACTTGTAGCAGCTCACATCTGATTTCACATTCCACCACTTCCCTTTGAAAATCCATCCATTTATTTTCTGATTTCACACTAAAACAATCAATGCGTATTTCCCCAGAACAATGGCTTGTCCTACAGAGACAATATACAGAAAGCTACATACGTCCTAAATGTCCAAAACCATGAAATTATAACGACAAAAAACACCGCTACCATTGAAGTTCTGATATATATATATATATATATATATATATATATATATATATATATATATAAAAATATATTAAAGTAAAGATAGAATGCATTTCATAAATCTGTTTTATCTTGGTCTTCTTTAACTTGAAGCTTGTTTGCGTCACTTTTGAAACCACTGATTTTACCAGGGAGAAAGCACGTCATTTAGCGGTCTTGAGATCAGCGGTTCTGCAGATTCTAGGGGGGTAGACGTTATTATTAAGCATCCAATAAAATCGTGTTCATGCAGCAAGCCCTTCTATTTTATAACTTTCTGCTGCCGGGCTGGGAGGCTGATGCCATCCTTGCTAGGCGGAAATGGTGCTGTTGTACAGCACTCAACCTGTTGGCTGAGGGAATGAGGGACACATTTCTCCCAAAATCAAAACTCTACTCTACTTTATTCCTATAGATAACGAACACAATAAATAGTTTAAGATATAGTTTATAGTTTTAAGCTGACAATCACCCATCCACCGAACAGCCCCTCCTGCAGCAACCCCCCACCCCCCCATCCATTCCAGTATTCTATTACTTGGCTGTTTCTCACCAGTTGCCATAAACACTGTTCAAACCTATCAGTGTGCATATTGCAGGTATTGAAATAAAATAGCACAAACACATATAGCAATTTGCTAAACAAACACAGCCTCACAATGAAAACAGACTTACATGAGTAGTAAACTTCTCTGCCCTTAAACCTTGCATTCATTGAAACAGCACGAAAAGCCACATTCATAGAAAATGCATCGGGCCACAGGAGGATTAAGTTTACATTTGGACTATTTTTAAAACACAGGCTCCTTGCACACATTTCTGGGGCCTTACATACATGTATTTGTTCTTTGATTCACCTTCCTGATTATATTTCTTATATAATAAAGTGCCACTTGTCAGAATGTGTTTTAAATTTGTAGTTTTAAACATTCTTTTAATAAACAATGAAACAAGATATATGAACGAATAATGACGAAACAACCTATTTCATAAAATTTCAACATAAAAGTGCACTCAGATTTCTGACATTATGTTGTTGTATCTTTTGGCTTTTCCCGGTTAGGGGTCGCCACAGTGGAACTCCGGTCCGCTAATGATTGGCAGTAGATTTTTACGTACCGACTTGCCAGGCCTGACGCACAACCTTCAACAAAGGTACGCCCATTCATGCATGTCTCCACACAGAAGACGCTTTAGCTGAGAATCGAACAGGACAACATCTTACTGTGAGGCGACAATGCTACCGCAGCACCACCACCGCAATTCACCAAAATCACTCATCACTCAATATGTACAATCTCTACAGAAGTAAAATCATCTGAATAATTCCACATTAAAGAAACCTATAACTAATGAAGAGGTTGCTACTGGCAAACAACTTTACATCTCCTTGTTTCATCTACAAATTCAGTGCCTGCTGCCCTTGAAGAATCAATTGCCTACGTTACACTGAAGAAAACAATTGGTAAGCTGGCAATATTGCAACAGGAAATGACTGAGAAACTGGCAACACTTCATAGTTACTAGGCATCTTATACAAAGGAGGGCACCCTTAAAATTCACCAAATAATTGACAACTAGGGGCATGACATACCATGCATCCATACCTCTCAACCTCTTAGCACAAGAAATTTGAACAATATGCTGCATACAATCAGGGCAGAGCATCATCAAGTACAGGATTAAGGCTCCGACTTGTTAATAAGCTGCTTCTTATATCCAACAAACAGTGTCTATTTCCATCCATCTCCATTTTCCTGCTGTGCAACTTTCTGTAAGTCATTAAGAAGAGTACTTCTGAGTCACCCCTGAAAAGGGACACTTGGGCACTTGTTAACCAGGTAAGCCTAATGGACACAAATATATAAAATAAAGAAATGCTACCATGGCCTATAAAAGCATTAATCAACAAAACACTCATGATACTTCTATTAACCAATTAACTGTGTCCATCTATCTTTATAAAGAATGTTGTCAGACACCAGCTTCTTTGTCAGTCATGTTTTCGCAATGACAACTTAACATCAGCATCTTGCCAAATTTGCTTTGTGATATATCGCTCAGTACCTTATAGAGAAAACATTTTAATGCCTAATAGTAAAGAAATATGATCATTATATAGTAATATCAGTATCTACCCCGTACCAGCCATACCCATCCTGAGGAAATTTTTCAGAAAAGTAGTTTACTCTGAGGTCTACAACCATCTTCAATCCTAACATAGGTTCATAGGTTCATAGGTTTATACTAGGCTAACTGCCCTAGGGCATTTATAAGCCTAGCCCAAAGTTATGTGGCTTACACCGCCCCTTATGTTAGAAATACTGTGCCTATTAGTTTGTTGTGCCTCTGTCCAGTAGTGCACAGAGATGATTCCCGGGGTAAACCTATGATCTCCCATCCACCGGTCAAGATTTCTCTTGAACAGAGCCAGCGAGGTGCTCTGCCTCACATGGACCGGGATTTTATTCCACAGCATGGGGAGTCTCTGGGTGATAAATCTATCCCTCCAGCACATCCTATTTATATCCGTGCTAAGGTTTAAGTCTCTTGCTCTAGTGGTTTTGGTGGATTTGGATTTTTTGAGGTGGAGCATGTCCATTAATTCCGGGTTGGTCATGGCCTTGTATGTCAGGCACAGGTCACCTCTGAGCAGACGGTATGCAACTGAATAGAGTTGGAGTTTCTTCACTCTGGCAGCATATGACAGGTTTTGGAGTCCCTTTATCCTTTTGGTGAGGAACTTTTGGGGTCTCTCCAATTGCTGCAGGTGTCGGGTGAGATACATCCCGAATGGGGCATTGTACTCGATCATTGGTCTGATAAGTGAAGAGTACAGGGGAACAATGACCTCACTTGATCTGGATGTGAATCCCTTCATGATCAGGTGGGCAATGTAGATGGTCTTTCGAACCACTTTAGCAACGTGAGCATCAAACGAGAGGCCACTGTCAACCTGGGTCCCCAGGTCCCTGATAACCTCTTCTGTGCTTAGTGGGTTGCCACCTATATGGTAGCTTGGGGTTACCTTGTTTTTCCCGAAGGGTATGACTATACACTTTCTTGCGTTTAACTTCAGGCCATGGCTCTGGCACCAGCTATCAGTTTCCGTGAGACCCCTCTGAAGGATGTCTGTGTCCGATGTACTATCCACTATGGCACCCAGTTTGCAGTCATCTGCAAACTTTGTCAGCCATAGTCCTCCTATGTTTGACTGTACTTCTGAGAAGTAGATGCCGAACAATAGGGGGCCAAGGACTGAGCCCTGTGGGACTCCACTTGTAACCGGCTTGGAGTCTGACATGGCTCCAGCAACTCTAACCCTGTGAGTTCTGTCCTTTAGCCAGTTTGCAACCCATCTTGTGACATATGGGTTTACATTTAAGCTGGTAAGTTTCTCTATAATACCCGAGTGGGGTATTGTGTCGAAAGCTTTTGCAAGGTCAAGGTAGGCTGTATGGACTGCCTTTCCCTCATCAATGGCCTTGGTGACTGTTTCGAAGAAGTTGACCAAGTTCAAAAGGCAAGATCTGCCCTTGACAAAGCCAAACTGGGTTGGGTCCAAGGTCTGCAAGTCCCCTATGTCCTTGTTTATGAGTTCCATTATGATCCTCTCCATAGCTTTGCAGACCAGGCTTGTTAAGCTTATGGGGTGGTAATTACCAGGGTCCATAGAGGCACCGCCTTTGTGGAGTGGGACCACAGTTGCCGTACGCCACTCCTTGGGCACATATCCTGTGGTGAGGCTAAGATTAAACACCTGCCTTATGTGCGGGTTTAGTTCTTCATTGAGTTCATGTAGCACACAGCCGGGGACCCCATCCGGTCCCATTGATGCTGTGTTTTTAGCTTTAGAGAGCAGCTTTCACCTGCGCATTTGAGATGTGTGGGAGGCTAGTCTCAGTTGGGATAGTTACCTCTGCTTTTGGGGGGGGGAGGGGGGTAAAATTTGCGCTGAACCTGTCTGCCAGTATGTTGGCAATGTCTGTGGGTTCAGTGATTTTTGTATCATTTTGGACTAATTCTGAGCATATCTGGGAGTTTCCACCCAGGTTTCTGACATAGCTGAAGAAGGCCTTATGATTGTCTTTTGAATCTATGGCAATTTTTCTCTCAAAGTTGGCCTTGGATGATTTTATGAGGGATCGTAGTTTCTTGCTAGTGCTGATCAAAGATGCCTTCCCTTTTTGGGATTTTGCTCTATCATGTAATAGCTTTCTCCTCTTATTGTAAAGTTTGTTTATGGCTGGGGTCCACCAGACTGGACGTTTGCCCTTGGTGGAAAGAGTCTTGGTTTTATTTGGGATTGCCTGATCCATGCAGTCCTGAAGGTGTTCATAGAAGGCATTTGTAAGGGCTTCCACAGCTTGGGTTGTGGTTTCCATTGGCACGGGGCCTTGAAGGATACCACACCTGTCTTGAGTAGTGTGAAGTTTGCTTTAGAGAAGTTCTTCACTGTGCTCTTTTGTTTGGGGTGGGGCGGGATGTGGATTTCTAGTGAGATTAGTTTATGATCTGATCTCACCAATGAGGGATATACTTCTGGTGTGGAGCATTTTGTCCCCATGTTCATGATGATGAGATCTAGTATATTTTCTCCTCTTGTGGGGACGGTGACTAGTTGTTCCATGGCATTTGAATTTATGAACTCCAGGAACCTTTGGGCTAGAAAGTTTGGGCTTGAGTAATGTTCCCAGTCTATATTCGGGTAGTTGAAGTCACCCAATATGATGGTGTTTGGTGATACATTTATACCCTCCAGTGTCTTCAGGAAGGCTGTGTGGGTTTCCTGAGTTTGAGAGGGTGGCCTGTAGCATGCTACAAATTGTAGAGCAGTTTTGCCTATGGTTAATTGCACCTGGATGGTTTCCGATGCTTCGTGCGTAGCCACCAACCTGGAGGTGTGGGTATCCTTGATGAATATGGATACACCCCCTCCTTTTGTGGTGTGGTCCAGGTTTTGGGGCCAGAACGCATGATATGAGACGAAACCTGATAGTGCCGGGGTGCTCTCAGGAGCCTTGAACCAGGTTTCAGTCACAGCACAGACATTGATGTTCTCCATACTGAGAAGGGCCTTGAGTGCGTGCATTTTGAGATTTAGACTTCTGGCATTGAGCAGTATTACCCTTAGTTTCTTCACGTTTTTGTTTTCTAGGGTGGTAGGTTTAGAATTTGAGCCTTGCCTAAAAAAGGCACTATGGGGGTGGCAAGAGCCTTAGCCAATATCCGGAATCCCAGGGGTGACAGGTGCAAGCCATCCCTTGCAAAGCAGCGTGACTTGTCGAGCATGTCATCCCAGGCAGACAGGCACTGGATCCCCTTTGAATGACACCAGAAATTAAGCCAATTGTTAAAGCTGATCATCTTGTCACTATATTGTGGCATCATTCTTGGTGAAGGAAGGATACTGCCCAGGGTCAGGGTCATACCTGCCTGGGCTACATAATCAGAGAGCTCCTCTATGTCTCTTTTCATGTAGTCCAGGGAGGTACGTCTCAGGTCGTTCACACCAGCATGGACAATGACTGTGTCATACTTGTACTTGCCGTGGAGTGACCTGAGTGCTTGTGTTATGTGGTGGATTCTAGCACCCGATAGCCAGCTTACCGTGACCTTCTCCTTGTTCAGCCTGGTGAGTGGGACGTCAGTGTGTCTGACTATGGAGTCACCTATGACAAGTATGTTTGGTGTTGTATTTGGCCTTAAGGGCAGTGACTGCTTTGCACACTGATTTTGTTGTTTATGTGTTGTTTGTGTGGTGTATTGAGTTTGCAGTTGCTTGGGTGTCTGCTTTGGAGGCCTCTGCTGTTTAGGTAAATTTTTACTCAGGGCCTCCGAGTATGTCTTAGTGTGTTTATGTGTTTGATTCAGTGGTGTGGTTGAGTTATGTGAGACTGGTATTGTGGCGTGTGTAGTTGCCTTCTCCTCCTGCCTGGTCTTGCCAGTCCTGAGTTGAGCGAGCTCAGCCTCCAGTTTGGCTAAATAGCTGCATCTCTCGCAAGTGTTAGTGTTACGTGGGAGGAGGAGAGGGTTGTCCGTGTACATGAGGCAATTGTAACATTGTCTTAGAATTCCCAGATTCACCAACTGGACAGGAGAGGACGCCAGCATCTGACCCTTCGACATGCTAGAAAGATTTATGAGTTGGTATGAGACAGAAAAGTAGTGGGCTTAGCAGGGAAGTGGGCACTCCTTTGGGGTTTTGCTAGTGAGAGATTTGTATAATATAGGAGTGCTTGACCTGCAAAGAGAATGCTTATAAGACAAGGGATATGCTTATAAGACAAGTGCTGAGCTTTTTGAGAAGAAAAAGCTATTTGGAACAAGTGCTGCACTTTTTAGTGAAGGTGTAAACTGTTTAGGTTCCTAACAGAGCAGTTCTAAGGGAAAAATTGAAGAACAGACTTTCTGGAGCCAGAAAGAGTTTAACCTTGTTTAACCGGCGCTGCCCGATGCTGCTCTAGTGGCAACTCCGCGCTAAATCGCGTACATTTTAGTCGAAATTAGTCTAATTCAAGTCGAAAAGTGTTTGTTTGCTGTTTAATTTAATTGTTTGGCTGCCCACTAAAGTGTGCTAGCCTGTACTACTGACTTATTGCCTTTTCTGCATTTAGCGTGGAGTTGCCACTAGAGCACCATCGGGCAGCACCGATTAAACAAGGTTAAACTATTTCTGGCTCCGTAAAGTCTGCTCTTCATTTTTTCCCTTAGAACTGCTCTACTTGTAATCTAAACAGTCTATTCTCTATCTGTAAAGCTCAGCACTTGTTCCTAAAGCATTTTTTAGTCAGGTAAAGCACTTCTATATTATACAAAGTACTTCACTAGCTTAAAACCCCCTTGAGTACCCACTTCCTATAGGTCCTTTCTGACTCAGTTACACAGCAAACTTTTTCATTTCTTCTAGCATGTCGAAGGGTCAGTTGCTAGCGTCCTCTCCTGCTCAGCTGGTGAATCTGAGAATATTGAGGCAATGTTACAATTGCCTCATGTACACAGACAACCCTCTCCTCCTCCCACAAAACACAAATACATGCGAGATGCAACTATATAGCCAAACTGGAGGCTGAGCTCTCTCAACTCAGGACTGGCAAAACCAGACAGGAGGAGAAGGTAACCACACACCATAAACCCAGTCTCACATAGAACTATCACAACTACAAATCAAACACATAAACACACAAAGACATACTCACAGGCACTGATCAAAATCTACCAAAACAGCAGAGGCCTCCAAAGCAGACACCCAAACAACTGCCACCTCATGACATAACACAAGCAACACATAGATCACAAAGTCAGTGTGCCAATCAGTCACAGCCCTTAAGGCCAAACACAATGCCAGACACACTTGTCATAGGTGACTCCATAGTCAGACACACTGACGTCCCACTCACCAGACTGAACAAGGAGAGGGTCACAGTAAGCTGCCTGTCGGGCGCTAGAATCCGGCACATAACACAAGCACTCAGGTCACTCCACAGCAAGTGCAAGTATGACTCAGTCATTGTCCATGCCGGTGTGAATGACCTGAGACGTACCTCCCTGGACTACATGAAAAGAGACATAAAGGAGCTCTCAGATTATGTAGCACAGGTTGGTATGACCCTGACCCTGAGCAGTATCCTACCTTCACCAAGAATGATGCCACAATACAGAGACAAAATGATCAGTTTTAATAATTGGCTTAATTTCTGGTGTCATTCTAAGGGGATCCAATGTCTGTCTGCCTGGAATGACATGCTTGACAAGCCACACTGCTTCGCAAGGGATGGCTTGCACCTGTCACCCCTGGGTTTCCGGATATTGGCAAAGGCTCTTGCCACCCCATAGTGCCTTTTTAGACAAGGCTCAAATTCTAAACCCACCGCCCTAGAAAACAATAATGGAAAAAAACTAAGGGTAATGCTGCTCAATGCCAGAAGTCTAATTCTCAAGATGCATGCCCTCGAAGCCCTCCTCAGTATGGAGAACATCAATGTATGTGCTGTGACTGAAACCTGGTTCAAGGCTCCTGAGAGCACCCCGGCACTATCAGGTTTTACCTCATATCATGCGTTCCAGCCCCAAAACCCGGACCGTACCACAAAAGGAGGGGGTGTATCCATATTCATCAAGGATACCCACACCTCCAGGCTGGTGGCAACTCACGAAGCATCAGAGACCATTCAGGTGCAATTAACCATAAGCAAAACTGCTCTACAGTTTGTAGTATGTTACAGGCCATCCTCTCAAACTCAGGAACCCCACACAGCCTTCCTGAAGACACTGGAGAGTATAAATGTCTCTCCAAACACCATCATATTGGGTGACTTCAACTACGACTGGGAACATTACTCAAGCCCCAATACCCTAGCCCAAAGGTTCCTGGAGTTCATAAACTCAAATGCTATGGAACAACTTGTCACCATTCCCACAAGAGGTGAAAATATACTAGACCTGATCATCACAAACATGGGGACAAAATGCTCCACACCGGAAGTATATCCCTCATTGGTGAGATCAGACCATAAACTAATCTCACTGGAGATCCACATCCCCCACCCCAACAAAAAGACCACAGTGAAGAACTTCTCAAAAGCCAACTTCACACTTCTTAAGACTGGTGTGGTATCCTTCAAGGCCCCTGAGCCATTGGAAACCACAACCCATGCTGCTGAATCCCTTACAAATGCTTTCTCTGAGCACCTCCAGGATTGCATGGATCAAGCAATCCCAAATAAAATCAAGACCCTTTCCACCAAAGGCAAGCGCCCGATCTGGTGGACTCCAGCCATAAACAAACTTTACAACAAGAGGAGAAAGCTACTACAAGATAGAGCAAAATCCCTAAAAGGGAAGACATCTCTGATCAATACTAGTAAACTACGATCACTCATAAAATCATCCAAGGCCAACTTTGAGAGAAAAATCGCCAAGGACTCAAAAGACAATCATAAGGCCTTCTTTAGCTATGTTAGAAATCTGGGTGGAAACTCCCAGATATGCTCAGAATTAGTCCAAAATGATACAAAAATCACTGAACCCACAGACATTGCAAACATACTGGCAGACAGGTTCAGTGAAAATTTCTCCCCCCCCCCCCCCAAAAGGAGAAATATCTATCCCAGCAGAGTGTAGCCTCCCAATCATCTCAAATGCCCAGGTGAGAGCTGCTCTCTCTAAAGCTAAAAACACAGCATCAATGGGACCGGATGGTGTCCCCGGCTGTGTAATACACGAACTCATTGAGGAACTAAACCCACACATAAGGCTGCTGTTTAATCTTAGCCTTACCACAGGATACGTTGCCAAAGAGTGGCGTACGGCAACTGTGGTCCCACTCCACAAAGGCGGTGCTTCTACGGACCCTGGTAATTACTGCCCCATAAGCTTAACAAGCCTGGTCTGCAAAGCTATGGAGAGGATCATAATGGAACTCATAAATAAAGACATAGGGGAGCTACAGACATTGGATCCTACCCAATTCAGCTTTGTCCAAGGGCAGATCATGCCTCTTGAACTTGGTCGACTTTTTTGAAACAGTCACCAAGGCCATTAATGAGGGTAAGGCAGTTCACACAGCCTACCTTGACCTTGCAAAAGCTTTCAACACAATACCCCACTCGGGTATCATAGAAAAGCTCACCAGCTTAAATGTAAACCCATATGTCACAAGATGGGTTGCAAACTGGCTCAAGGACAGAACCCACAGGGTTAGAGTTGCTGGTGCCATGTCAGACTCCAAGCCGGTCACAAGCGGTGTCCCACAGGGCTCAGTCCTGGGCCCCCTCTTGTTCGGCATCTACTTTTCAGAAGTGCAGGCAAACATAAGAGGATTGTGGCTGATAAGGTTTGCAGATGACTGCAAACTGGGCGCCATAGTTGAAAATCCATCAGACACAGATATCCTTCAGAGAGGTCTCATAGAAATGGATAACTGGTGCCAGAGCCATGGCCTTAAGCTAAACGCCAAAAAATGTATAGTCATACCCTTTGGTAAAAACAAGGTAACCCCAAGTTACCACATAGGTGGCAATCTATTAAGCACAGAAGAGGTTATCAGGGACCTGGGGACCCAAGTTGACAGTAGCCTTTCTTTTGACACTCACATTGCCAAAGTGGTTAGGAGGACCTTCTACATTGCCCACCTGATTATGAAGGGATTCACATCCAGATCAAGGGAGGTCATTGTTCCCCTGTACTCTTCACTTATCAGACCAATGATTGAGTACAATGCCCAATTTGGAATGTATCTTACCAGACACCTGCAGCAATTGGAAAGACCCCAAAAGTTCCTCACCAAAAGGATAAAGGGGCTCAAAAATATGCCATATGCTGCCCGACTGAAGAAACTCCAGCTCTATTCAGTCGCATACCGTCTGCTCAGAGGTGACCTGTGCCTGACATACAAGGCCATGTCCAACCTGGAATTAATGGACATGCTCCACCTCAAAAAATCCAAATCCACCAGAGCCACAAGAGCAAGAGACTTAAACCTCAACATGGATATAAATAGGACGTGCTGGAGGGACAGATTCATCACCCAGAGACTCCCTATGCTGTGGAACAGAATCCCGGTCCATATGAGACAGAGCACCTCGCTGGCTATGTTCAAGAGGAATCTTGACCAGTGGATGGGAGATCGTAGGTTTACCCCGGGGATCATCTCTGTATCACTGCTGGACAGAGGCACGGCAAACTAATGGGTATAGTATTCTTCAACCTAAGGGGTGGTGAAAGCAACACAACTCTGGCTAGGCTTATAAATGCCCTAGGGCAGATAGCCTAGTATGAACCTATGAACCTATGCATCCACCAAGAACCAAACTGCACTGCACAGAACACAGCTTCTCCATACTAACTTAAATTACACACACACACACACACACACACACACACACACACACACACACACACACACACACACACACAAACACACACACACAAATAGTTTAAATTACACACACATACACTTACCTTCTTTCTTAACCGAACGGCCAAACGAGCACAACACATGGACTTAATCCCTCTTAACAAAACTGCTAGCTTACATTTTGCATGCCTGCAAAACGTATTTACTTCCAGTTTGGCGTGTGCACGCATGATTCTCCTTAAAGGAGAAGACACTAATACCACGATGCTATAAAAGTGGGAGGGCGCTCACCACCCCCTTTGCCCTGTGGTTCCGGTGCCCTTGAGCAGGCACTGAGAAGAAAAAATGGACTAACTAAATTATTTAAAATAAAAATACATAAATAAAAGTAAAAAATTGCGCCCTTTACAAGGCCGGCCTTTATGGTGCCCTAGGTGGTCGCCTAGTTCACCTATGCCTAAGGCTGGCCGTGCATTCACTGTAAATTACTCACCACAGTAACATATGTATAAAAATACTATACAGGTTAACTGAAGTAAGCAAACTGTGACTGAAACGTACATAATTTTGTATCCAAAATAATTGTATTTGTCTTATTGTAACAACATAACTTTCATACTCTAAAGCAAATTTTATTGTATTTATTTTATTTCATTTGATATTTGTTAACTGGGTTATTCCAACTGAGCCAGAAGCCCATTTTCAGTGGAGACCCAAGGAGGAAAGCTCCAGTACAATAAAAGCAAAAATAAACAGTAAGAGGCTGGTGACATGATGTAAACCAAGATGAGACATAAGTTGTTACATAGCATGGCAAATACAATGAAATATGAAATTAAAACATAACAAGACATACAGTATCTTGTTACATAGCATGGAAGAAATACAAAATTGAAACATAATTTTTACATTGATTGTAGCAGGGAATGAAACATAAAATTGTAGTACAGGTTGATATATCACATATTTAAGCAATGTGGAGATATGCCATAACTGATAATTCATGAGAGTTAGAGCTGAAAAAGAAATAATTATATTAGAAGTAAAGACAGAGGGAGGATTTATACAGGGTCCTGGCACAGGCAGATCCGTGAGTTAGACAGGAAGTTTTTTAGCTCTTTTTTCAATCAACTTATGTGTGTGATGTTTCTAACATTAAAAGGGAGTTTGTTCCAGGCTTGAGATACAGAGTATCTGTATAAAAGTTTGCCAATAGTTTTATTGGGCTTGTATAAATCGAGGAGATATTGTTTAGAGCTCCAGAGTGAACTATTTGGGATGTAGTAGGACACTACAGAAGAGAGGGAGGGGCAGGCAGTGGGTTTGTTGTGTATTGAGTGTATATATAGCTACAAGAGTATTAGCTGTTGGGGGAATTACAGCCACTGTAGGCTCTTTAGTACAAAGCAGTGGTGAGAGGTGTGTGGTTGATTTGCATCAGATCTTGCAATTTTGTTATAAGTTTGTTTCAACTTGGCAATTAATGTGGATTGTAAGTTTGTTAGGATTGGAGAGGCATAGAGTAGGCTGGGTAGGAGGAATGCCTGAGCCAGAGAAAGTTTAGAGTCTAAAGTAAGGAATTTTTTGTTCCAATAAAGTAAACCCAATTTTTGGTGAGTTTTTTTGATACACCTTTGAACGTGATGGCCAAATTTTAATTGATCGTCAATTACAGTAGCAAGGAGCTTTGTGTGGGATTCTACTTTAATGACTGTGTTATTAAGTGATGAAATTGTAAAGGTGGATTTGTGATGAGAGAGAGATTTTTGGAAGGAAGAGAAGAATTTTTTTTTTTTTTTTTTTTTGGATTTAAGATGAGCTGGTTTTCCGTAAGCCATCTTTCAACAGAAAGGAATGAGTTTTGGGTAAGTGTGTGAAGTTGAGAGAAATTGTCAGAGCAGGAGATAAGAGTAGAGTTGTCTGCATATTGAATAAGAGAGAAGTGGCTGCAGGATGTGTGCAGGTTGTTAGTAAAAATGATGAGTAGTAGGGGTCCAAGAGTGGAGTGCTGGGGACTCCTGTTTGGATGGGTAGAAAGGGGGAGCAGGAGGCACGTTATCTGATGGACTGTAGCCTGTTGGTAAGGTTGATAAAAAGCAATTTAACAGTGGAAGCTGAGATCAGATAATTTTGTTATAAGCTCAGAGTTCATAGGTTCATAGGTGTGTATTAGGCTAATGGCCCTGGGGCCTTTACAAGCCTAGCCCATAGGGGTTCCTATCAGATAACAGAAGACGCATTTTGTCGAATGCATCTTGGTCAAACTTGAAATGTCGAAAAGACAAAATGATGAAGCAGCATATAAGCAAATTCTTTCCCTGGGAAAGAAGCCGCTTGGCTGCTTTGTCACTTTGCCATTTTTGGCACTGTAGTGTGATCTCGGAGTTGATATATTTAAGTGGGGGGGTGGGGGTGAAGTCCCCCACTTTATGTAATATTTTAATGTCTTTTTTTTTTTTTTTTTTTTTTTTTTTTAGGAACAGCGATTGTTTTCCCTGGGAAAAAATATCGCTGTTCTGGTTGTTCGATGTCTTGTGAATTCGAACTTTAGAGTTCAATATAACAATGTTCGATCATTTGATCATTCATTGCTATAATATAGACCCAGCCATAGGATTACCCTGGCATTGTGCCACCCGACCTTAGTTCCCAGTACCTCTGTCGAGTAAAGCCACGGGAATGATCCCTGGTGTGAATTTTCTATTTCCCATCCACACATCAAGATTTCTCTTGAAGATGGCCAGTGAGGTGCTCTGCTTGACATGTATGGGAAGTCTATTCTATAGCATGGGCAGTCTCTGGGTTATGAAACTGTCCCTCCAGCATGTTCTATTGATTGTGGTAATGAGGTTCAGGTCTCTGGAGTGTGTGGTGTGGAAGGATTGGGATTTCTTTAGATGTAGCATTTCTAACGGGTTGGTCAGACATGGGTTTGTAAGTCAAGCAGAGATCGCCTCTAAGTAGGCAATATGAGACAGAGACTAGTTGGAGTTTTTTTAGTCTGCCCATGTAGGCAAATGTTTAAGGCCTAGGATCCTCTTTGTGAGTTACTTTTGTGGCCTCTCCAGTTGTTGCAGGTGTTAGTGAGGTACATGCCAAATGGGGCATTGTACTCAATGATTGGTCTAATGAGGGAAGAGTAGAGGGAGACAATGACCTCTTTCTTCCTGGATTCAAAACCCTTAGTAATGAGATGTGCCACATAGAAGGACTTTCTGACCAAAGTGGCAATGTGGTGGTCAAAAGAGAGGTTGCTGTCAACCTGTGTTCCCAGATCTCTTATAACGCCTTCTGTGTTCAGTGGACTACCATTGATGTGGTAATTCATGGGAACCGGGTTTTTCCCAAAGGTGATGACAACACATTTTTTGGCATTGAGCTCAAGGCCATGGTTCTAACACCAGTCATTGGTCTCAGTGAGGCCTTTCTGTAGGACGTCAACATCACTCGGGGGAGTTAATAATAACTCCCAACTTGCAATCATCTGCGAACTTTGTCAGCCAGAGTCCCTTTGTGTTTGCCTGGACTTCAGAGAAGTAGATACCAAACAAGAGAGGACCCAGGACCAAACCCTGTGGGACTCCACTCATGACTGGTTGGCAGTCTGACTTGGAGTCAGCTACTTTCACACTGTGGGTTCTACCTGTGAGCCAGTTTGCAACCCACCTAGTGATATTGGAGTTGATGCCTAGCTTAGTGAGTTTTTCTATGATTCCTGAGTGCGGAATGGTATCAAAGGCCTTGGCCAGATCACGGTGGGTTGTATGAACCACCTTGCCTTCATCCATAGCTCTGGTGACTGACTCAAACAAGTTGACCAAGTTGAGCAGGCATGAGCTACCCTTCACAAAAAACAAACTGTGTGGGATCCAGAGTTTGGAGATTCCCTATATCCTTGTTTATTAGGTCCATGATGATGCGTTCTGTAGCTTTGCATATCAAACTCGTCAGACTAATGGGGAGATAGTTCCCAGGGTCTGTAGTCACTCCTCCTTTGTGGAGAGGGATGACTGTAGCAGTGTGCCATTTGGTAGGGACAAAGCCTGAGGTGAGGCTGTGATTGAACAGGACACATAAGTGAGGTGCCAGTTCACTCTGTAATTCATGTAGAACACAGCCAGGGATATTTTCAGGTCCCATAGAAACTGTATTCTTGGCCTTGGACAGTGCTGTTTTAACCTGTGCAGCAGTAATACTAGGTGCCTGGCAATCTACTGATATTGTGACTGGTCCCTTGGGGGGGAGAGGGGTAAAGTTGGCACTGAATCTGTTGGCCAGTATATTGGAAATATATGTTGGCTTGGCATAGGAGGTACCATTGTTCAGTAGCTCAGAGCAAATCTGGGTATTGCCATTGAGATACTTTACATACCTGTAGAAGGCCTTGTGGTTATCTTTACTATCTGCTGCAATTCTGTTTTCATTGCTAGCTTTAGAGGATTTGATGAGGGATCTCAACTTTTTGTTGAGACTGATAAGGGAGTTTTTCCAGCCTTATTCCGCATCAGATTCCTCCTACTGTTGCAGAGGTTGTTTATGGCAGGGGACTACCAGACTGACTTCCTTTTTTGGAGGAGAGCGTCTTGGTTCTGTTGAGTATGGTGAGATCCATGCATTTGTGTATATGTTCATACAGTGCATTGGTGTATGATTCGGTGGTCATGCAACTGATCTCCATATGCAAGGTTGTCATGAAGTTAGCCACCTCTGTTTTAGGAGCCCAAAGTTAGCTTTGGAGGTTTTTCATGGTGGTTGTGAAATATAAGCCACTGTAAAATATTATTAGCAGTGAGCTAGGCAGACACCATACTACTGTATCCGTTAATATTTATTTGTATCAGTACAAAATATTGCCAAACAGTTAATACTGTCAGAGTTATTTCAATTCTATTATAACATGGCTAGACACAAAGTAAAGACTGATGCACACTCAGTTCATAGACGTCACTAAAGAGTGAAAAATATTGTCCAGTTTATATACTCTTTTAAATATCAAACAATGTTATTTTTAATGTCCTTGTGGCTTGTTCTTCTGGTTTCTGTTTGTGTCATGAAAAAGTCCATTGGTTATTTTTAGCCTGGACAATTTCTGTTGACATGACAAATATTTATATCCTTCTTTGGCTATTTTCTTCCTTGCTGTATCTGAAGACTTCACAAGAAGTCTCTCCACGTCATCTTTGCGGCAGTTGAAGTGTCTGTATTTTATTTCATTTGTTTCTGCATCTGAAAGCTCACAGAAAGTCATCTTCCTTTTTTACTTTGAATCCCTTGGTCTGTTTCAACATACGGATCCCTTGCATTCAATGCTATCTCTTCATACAATGTTACATTACCAACGGCTGTTACTTGATTAATACTTGTATTAACACACATCTTAACACACATGCAAACTGCTGTAATTAAGCAGATAATGACGATAAGAGCAATTAATACAGAAATTATAGTACCCACCATCCTGAAAACAATCCACTTAGCCAGTAGTTAAACTAACTAAGCATGTTTTATTTTCGCAGGTGTCAGACACATAGCCATTATTACTTATGTATTCTTAACTGCTTTCATGCTTGCTTAAGCAAGTTTTCAGCCTTGTAGTTTCACAGAAGCATTTATTTCAAAATATTGTCAAGTTAACCCTTGCTTTATAAGGCAAAACCTTGTATTAGAAACAAGCATATTTCTTTTGCATTGCAGCATACATTTAATTTCATTATTGCTTTGGGAAAAAATATTTACAATATCTATCAATTCCCCCTTTTTTTATTTAAAATGCAAAAAAGCAATTTACAGGAAAATGTGATCCTCTGTACTTAATAGCCTTTCTTCATTGTTAACAATAGTTATTTGTTTGACAGTTTTATTAACACATCTCCTCTGTTATATCTGAGATCGCTCCATAGGTTGCATTTGCTATCAACTTTGTAACTTTCCATATTGCCTTAGTGGCACCATACCAGTGAAAAAAAATCAGCTCTTGAAATAACACTATTTCCTATGTCCATCTGTTTTAAAATCTTTCCCTATTTTTAATTTTCATTACTGGAACTGCAAGCGGTAGTGATGCCGCGGTAGCATTGTCGCCTCACAGTAAGACGTTGCCCTGTTCAATTCCCAGTTAGAGCGTCTTCTGTGTAGAGACATGCGTGAATGGGCGTGCCTTCATTGAAGGTTGTGCATCAGGGCTAGCAACTCGGCACGTTAAAATCCACTGCCAATCATTAGAGGACCGGAGTTCCGCTGTGGCGACCCCTAACCGGGAAAAGCCAAAAGACGCAACAACAACAACATTATTGGAACTGCATACTCTGTGTAACAGAATTTCTCCTCTTTCATCTCTTCCTTAAAAAGAAATATTATATGTTAACTCCCATACTGTTTTTATTTTAAACTCAAGCTTTTTCACATGACCAGAGTTGGTATAAAGTAGCAACCCTGACTGTCCCTTTCTTTTGAAAACATAGTATCCCTTTTTCTACTTTCATCAACTGTAAATGTTTTTTTTTTATACTTGATTGTTTTACAACTTATTTTTATAAGATTTTTTAAACATAAAACCTGTATGTGTAACCTCTACAGGGACTGCATGTAATGGCATTTTCCCTCTGTAAGGAATGTGGCTAAAAAAAACAATAATTTGACTTGTTATGTGCCTTTGCAAACAAATTTTGCATGTCCAAAAATATACTGAAATCAGGTATCCGATCATGATGTCGCTGTTCTCATGATCTATTATATCCGAGTATCTCTCCCCATTTTTTCTTTGCAACTGTTTTATTTGCATTTGCTTTTGTATGTACATTTTTTTAGATTGTTTTGTCCTGTCCATAGATTGCTATTATATAGACAAATTTAAACTTTTCTAAGACTTGTTAACAGACTGTTACTGTACTGCTACTGTTTGATTGTTATTAACTTACACTGATTTTTATGAACCAACATGGTGTGCTGCTTTTGCTTGGATTTTTATTAGCTGAAAAATGCTATTTGTCTAAGTTTTTATTAATTTTTTTAATGACTCTGTACTTTACTACCTGTATGTATTCCTGTGTATTATTGCCAGGATGGCAGATCATATTTGCTGTATGCATAAGCTGCCTTTGGAGACATACTATACTTTTAATGTGGGGGGTGGGGGGTTGACCCTCTCTTGTTATCATAGAACTTTTTGTCATTTAGGATTTGTCATAAGTACTGCCTTAAATGTTACTGACTTCCGCGGTGGTGCAGCAGTAGCGTTGTTGCCTCACAGCAAGAGGTTCTCCCGTTCGGTTCTCGGCTGGAGTGCGGGAGTGCCTTCTGTGTGGAGTCTGTATGTCCTCCCCATGGTTGGGTTGGTGTTCAAAAGAAATGCGTAAATGGGCATGCCTTCATTGAAGGTTGAACGTCGAGCTGGCACCTCGGCATTCGTGAAAATCTACTGCCAATCATTAGCGGACCAGAGTTCCTCTGTGGCGACCCCTAACCGGGAAAAAGCCAAAAGACAAACAACAACAACAACAACTGCCTTAATTGTTACTCCATTTCCAGACATAGATGTGGACTTATATACCCAACATTTAATTGCATTGTTTAGTTTTGCATATATCATTTGCATTACTGTAAATGTATTTACTGTATCTGTATTAACTTTAACTTTACACTGTATCTGTATGTCTGTAGGTTATTTCTGTGTTTATTCTGAATCCATCTTGGCTTATTAAACCAGTAAAGTAATATTTATTTTTTTGTCTTTTCCTGTCTCCTTTGTTTAATTAATTTATATTGAGTTTGGTGCTGCAGTAGCGTTGTCGCCTCATAGCAAGACGTTGTCCCGTTCGATTCTCAGCTAGAGCGTCTTTTGTGTGGTGGCATACGTGAATGGGGCGTGCCTTCGTTAAAGGTTGTGCATCAGGGCTGGTTCCGTTGTGGCGACCCCTAACCGGGAAAAGCCGAAAGACACAAACAAACAAACATTGAGTTTAAAAGATCCCTGTACTTTACTGATAACATGTGTTCTGCTAATTTATTGCTTTAATGCCTGTTGCCTGCCATGTTCTGCGTTATAGGGAGGATTATTCCCATATTCTACTGGTCATGATATACCATTTTTATTATACTGTTAGTGTTTGTAATTACCCTTTTCAATCAAGGGGTTTGTCTTTCCTTCTGTTTATTGCTTACCTCTTTTTTCTGTGTACCCTGATGTTTGCGGGATATTTGCATATATGCTCTTTTCTATTAAGATTTATCTCCCTTAATGTATTTTCTTTATCTTGATTTTTTTCCCCTTATTTTTAGGTTTTGAAGAAGCACTATTATCTGCATAGATAGCCTTTTGTATTTGACTTTCCTTTCATCTCTTGTAATATGGACAATCCTGTTTAATGTGGCCTATTTTCTTACAAGTCAAACATATCACCTATTTTTCTGAACTTCATTGTGTATCTGTCTGTAACCCTGGTGGAGCAGAAGCTGTTTGTGTTCCCTGTGATTGTTTTTTTTTATTAGACCATGTATTACGTCCCCTTCCTTTCCCCACATAGTCTACAAGCTGTTTTCTTACATTTCCTATGTACTTCATTTAAACTGTCTTGCACTCTGGCTTTTCTCTTGTTCCAGGTAGAGTTTGAGATGTGTAATCTCTGAGTCCATATCTGTCTGTCTGGCAGAAACTGATTTTAAAGCTGCATCTGCATTTTGCAGAATGTCATTAAGTGTCTGACGGAATGGCATTTGTTTTTTTCTGTCATGCTATTTAGACTGTCTGTCTGATCATTTTCAGATAGTTTTTTAAGCTGGCATTACCTTGTCTGTGTGTTTATAACAGTTATGTGAGTCTAGACACTCACCAGTTTTAGCTGCTTGCTTTGCTTTGACATCTGCCAAAGCATTTACTGCAGCCTCTTCTGTATTACATTTTATTATGTGCTTTGATTTTGACAATACTAAACTTTTTTTGCAAATAATTTTGGGAATCAATGCCTATAACTCCAGTAGTACTGGAGCATGTTTTAGGGGTTTGCCAACACTGTCAATGAATCTTTTCTGACCCAAACTGGCATGTGTAAATGCAAAAAAAAAAAAAAAAAACATTTAAATAAAGCATCATTTCAGATAGACCACACATTGTATGTCAACCATTGTTTAAATGCCAAAATATTGAAACAAAATTCCTTTGTTGTCTTGCCACTGAGGAAGAGTCTGCAATAAACAAGACTATTGATATATATCAGCAGGAGAAATAACTGTAATTTCTGTTGAACCTTGCCCAATGTCAATTGGTGTATTTTGTACCCCTTGTAAGCCTTGCTGAGCTTCTTCTAACTGTCTTGTCAGTTTAACCTCTGCAGTTTGTGCCCTTAGTAAATGTTGTTGGGCTCTATCTGAGTGTTACATTAAACCAGAAATGTCATTATGTAAAGTCTGAATGCTATGCTGAGTCTGTTTCTCTAAGTGGCATTATTGTCTCTTACTACTGTCTCTAGAGAAATTTTGAAAAACTGTGAATACCTTTTCTTTAAAATGTTAATATTAATAGCATACTCTACTATGTTAGAACATTCTTCTTTCTGTGCATGTGCAATATTTACTATAAATAACATTTTTATGTAGTCTATTACATTACTGATAATAATTGCATACACTTGTACTGTATGAGATTTAGGTGAATGCAGAAGGTACATTTAACTGTTGTATATGTGAAGAACTAACAAAGCTAGAATCAAACAGATTATTTATCAGAATAGGATATATCTTATGGTATGGCTTACATACTAGACTCTTGTGACAAGACAGACATAAGTTTGGAAAGTTACTTCCACATAAAAAAACAGTCTTTATGATTTGCTGTACATTTTGTGTATGGATTATAGGCATTTATGCATTTACAATCACAACTGTTATCTAAATTTTCAACATTAAACATTTCAGATTTACATTTCATATCTGTCACAGAAGGTTTAAACCATGTAAATTTATATATACAATATGTGGGCATTGTAAAGTTAAGTGTACTGGCATCCGTGTTATAACTGTGAAGAATTTACCGTATTTTGCGAAGATGACAAACAGGTGATCAGGCTGAAGTCACTTAAAAAACACGGTGTCCTTCAACAGACAAATTGATGGTGGAACGTCACAGGACAGCTTCTATGGCATAACTCTGTATCCACCAACAAAGTACTGGAACTGTTGATCTGTTGATGCACTGGAAATGTCAATCTGTTGAACTCACAAAAAATTTAACGCCTTTTAAGAAAAATTAACTGTTGGTAACGGATAAAAAAAAGGTTATAGCCAGTGGGCTAGGCTCACTGCCAGTGGGTTAGGCTCACCATTGTAAAATATTATTATCAGAGAGCTAGGCAGACACCGTACTACTGTATCCATTAATATTTATTTGTATTAGTACAAATTCTTGCCAAACAGTTAATACTGTCAGTTATTTCAATTATATTATAACATGGCAAGACACAAAGTAAAGACTGATGTACATTCAGTCCATAGACATCACTAAAGAGTGAAAAACTTTGTCCAGTTTATATACTCTTTTAAATGTCAAACAATGTTATTTTTAATGTCTTTGTGACTTGTTCTTCTGGTTTCTGTTTGTGTCATGAAAAAGTTCATTGGTTATTTTTAGCCTGGACAGTTTCTGTTGAAATGGCAAATATTTATGTCCTTCTTTGACTATTTTCCTCCTTGCTGTATCTGAAGACTTCACAAAAAGTCTCTCCATGTCATCTTTGTGTCACTTGAAGTGTCTTTATTTTATTTCATTGACTTCTGCATCTGAAAGCTCACAGAAAGTCACCTTCCTTTTTTCTATAACAGGATGCCATTTACAGTAAGCCCAGCTATATGTTATTAATATCTAACCTAAACATTTACAAGAAATCTTTTTAATAAAAGGTCATCACTTAACTGTTCTTGCAAAGCAAGCCATATTATTTATTTTCTTTACTGCACACACAGTATAATTTTGGAGAAAGCATTTTCATTTATACAATCTCTAACAGTGGTTTCCTTTGTGGGGGGGTGGATTTCCAAGTTGATTAGTTTGTGGTCTGATCTAACAAGGGAGGAGTTGACTGCTGGTGTAGAGCAACAATCGCCCATGTTAGTAATGACCAGGTCAAGGATGTTGCTACCTCTAGTGGGGGTAAGAATGACCTGCTCCAGGGCATTGGAATTAATGAATTCCAGGAAATGTTAGGCAAGTGTATTGGTACATGAGTAGTTTTCCCAGTTAATGGAGAGGTAGTTGAAGCTGCCCAGTATGAGAGTGTTAGGTTGGACCATAATATTCTCCAGGGTGCTTAGGAACTTCGAGTGTGAGTCTTGGGACATGGTTGGGGACCTATACCAGGCTATGACCTGAATTGCTGTCTTACCCAATGTTAGCTGCACCTGAAGTATCTCAGATGCATTATGTTGGGCTACTAGTCTGGAGGTGTGTGCATCCTTTATGACTATGGAAACACCACTGCCTTTGGAGCTTTGGTCCAAGTTCTTGGGCCAAAAGGTGTGGAATGAGTTATACCTTAATAGTGCAAGGGTGCTTTCTGTTGCCTTGAACCAGGTCTCTGTTACTCCACAAATGTCGATGTAAGGAGTGTTTCAAATGAGTGCATTTTGAGATTTAGACTTCTAGTATTGAGCAGCATGACACTCAGATTGCATTTGTTTGTAGCTGTTACAGTGGTAATTTGGTCTTTGGAACACCACCTAAAAAAGGGTGGCAAGAGCCTTGGCCAATATCCGGAAGCCTAGTGGCGACAGATGCAGGCCATCTCTGGCAAAGCATCAGGGTCTGTCAATCATGTCATCCCAGGCAGAGAAGATACTGGATCCCCTTAGAATGACACCAGAAACTTAGCCAATTGTTGAAATCAATAATTTTCTGCTTGTACTGTGGTATCATTCTGGGTGATGGTAGGATGCTGCTCAGGGCTAGGGTCATACCCACCATGGCTACATAATCCGAGAACTCCTCCATGTCTCTTTTCATGTAGTCCAGGGAGGTACGTCTCAGGTCATTCACACCCACATGTACAATGACAGTCATATTTGTACCTGTTGTTGAGGGATCTGAGTGCGTGCGTTATGTGGTGGATCATTGCGCCTAACATGCAGCAGACTGTTACTTTCGCCTTATTCAACCTAGTGAGTGGGACATCAGTGTGTCTCACTATCGAGTCACCTATGACTATGAGTTGGGCATGCTGTTTTGACCTTAGGGGTTTTAGTTGAGCGGCACTCTGTTTAGGAGAGTTATGTGTCTCGTGATAAGTGTTGTGTTGTGGTGATCAAGTGAGTTTCTGCCTTGGAGGTCTCTGCTGTTTGGGTAGATTTTTATTGAGAGCCTCCATGAATGTGGGTGTGCAGTTTGTGTTTTTAAGTGAAGGCAGTGCTGGTGTGTGTTCTGGAGGGCTATGTGCTCCATGTAGTATGATGCAAGTGTTGACCTTCTCCTCTTGACCAGCTATTCCGGTCTTGGCTAGAGAGTGTGTGGCTTCCAGTTTGGCTATATAAGTACATCTCTCGCAAGTCTGACTGTTGGGAGGTAAGAGGAGAAAGTTGTCAGTGTATGTGGCAGTTGCTACATTGCCTCAGGATGCCCAAGTTCACCAGGTTAATAGGAGAATGCACAGGGAACTAACCTTTAGACATGCCTGGAAAGGGTGGGCATTAATAATAAGTACTGGAGCTGTTTCCTTGTAGAACGTTTAGTGCTGGTAGCACTTTTGTGTGCTGCAATAATTGATACAAGAAGTCTGGTAAAGTGCTAGACTAATAAGCTAGTAAAAGTGCAGGAGAGGAGAGAACTAGTAGATCTAAGGGAAAATTGGAGAGCAGATGATGGCACCACTTAGAAGCTTACAAACAGTCCTGGATACAGCAAATCTGTATCTGGACTAGACTAGTTACAGGAAAGGTGAGAAACAAGCACAAACGTGCACTTTTAAACCAGAAAATTGAAAGAGATGGTAAAACTGCCCAAAAGGCCAGTAAACTACAATTTCTGGGCCAGAAACCACTCGTCTTGTGGTAGATGGGCTACCTAGTGCGTGCCACTCCACTGATAAGCTAGAAGGCTTCCTTCCAACACAGAAAGGCTTGGGGGGCACAGAAGCTTACAACCAGTCCTGGATATAGCAAATCTGTATCTGGACTAAACTAGTTACAGGAAAGGCAGGAAACAAACTTAGATTTTTTTTTTTGCTTTTTTTTTTTAGTAAAGTGGAAAGGGAGAAAGGAGGAGCAGAAGATAATTCAAGGTTAAGAAACTAAGTGGGTTGGGCTTCTCAAATGTCCTCCCTGTATTAGGTAAAATGAGCTAATGACGCTAAACTGGGAGGAGTGTCCCAGTTCAAATTTACAGTAGGGGAGGGCAACTGCAAAGCCAACAAGTATAAGAACAGGATACCAATAGGAAGGGAGGGTAGGAAAATAAATCAGTTATCTGATATACTCCTTGGCAGGAAATCAGAACAAACACAAACAGATGTTTTTATTTTTTCTAACAAACAGATGTTTAACAAATGGAGAAAATTTCCAGTTAATACCTCACACACAGTGAAACTAGCTAGAAAAGATTTACAAACAATGTGACAGTAAAAACCTTATTTATCAGGTCCTGTGAGGTAGACAATTTTAATACAACAGTGCAGATTAATTTATAGCTATAAAATACAGTAAAAAGTATGCAGCAGACAATAAAAGTGCTATAAACCACTAGTAAAAATAAGTCCAAAACAGGATACTTAATGTTATATATCACAGATCAGAGTTTTGCTCAGTGCCGTTCCTCCAATTAGCTCTGTGTGAAATGGCAGAAACACTCACAAGGTAACTTCTTCAGTAACAGAAGGTTGAAACCTGAGACAATTTTAAAAAAAGCTTGAAAGAACCAATGAGGTGCTTACTCCAAGCCGTAGCCCAGGTAACCCCAATCAGGCAATGACCATAAACACTTCACTCTTACTGAAATGCAAAAATGGCTTTTGCTCAACTAAGATGACCTGGAACATGTGCTTATACGCAAAGCCTCTGCAAGCAAACAACTAGGGCCAGAACACAAGCCTGAATATGGACAATGCTACAGCTACTACCTACACTACTTAGGTAGAAAAAAACCCTGCAGAAATGTTTATCACAGCAGAAAAGCAGCAGTGAGCCTTTAAATGAAAGTTTTAAACAGATAAAGGAGCAAAGAGACTCTAGAGAATGCTTTTAACTGCAAACAAATTAGTTATATGATACACTCCTTGGCAGGAAATCAGAACAAACAAACACAAACAGATGTTTAACAAATGGAGAAAATTTCCAGTTAACACCTCACACACAGTTAAACTAGCTAGAAAAGATTTACAAACAGTGTGACAGTAAAAACCTTATTCATCAGGTCCTGTGAGACAGACAATTATAATACAACCATGCAGATTAGTTTATAGCTATAAAATACAATAAAAAGTATGCAGCAGACAATAAAAGTGCTATAAATAACTAGCAATTATGTCGTTGCATTGCCACACATAGTCTTAGTCTCTCCCACTGTATAACCTGTTGCATCTCCTAACTTTCTTTCTTTGTTAGTAACTTCTGCTTAAACTAATCTCCTAAACCCTCAGCTCTACTACTATAGCCCTACTATAGCTCCCACCCATTCTCCACACTATTTATCTTTCCCCCCACTTCCTACTGGGTCTATATTATATATTCGAAGCTTCAAAATTTCAAACCTCATATGTTCAACAACATATGAGCAAAACTTGAATCTTCAAATATATAATAAAAATGTAAAAAAAATCCCACTTACCTTAACACTCTGAGCAAGGGGGCAAGCCCCCCCCTGCAACTCCCACACCCCCCACTTAAATATACCAACTCTGAAACTGCACTTCAGTGCCATTGCCTTTCACCTTCAAACTTTTCAAAGTTTGATCATATGGTGTCGACCATTAATGCCTATATACTGTCCTTCTTTTGAACAACGATTATCTTTTTGTTTTTACTTCCATATGTAGTAAATTTTAGTCCACTACTATCAGTGCAACCCTTAATTATTTTTTCTTTTGTTTTTCTGTTTATAATTAATTTCATATTTGCAGTGTTGTTTTTAATAGTTTTTGTCCTGTATGTTTATCTTTGCTTATGTTTGCCGGGGCTCTTTTCCCCATGGGTCTCCACTGAAAATGGGTTGCTTACTATCAATGCAATGCAAATAGTTAATAACCTTTTCTTTTTTACAATTATTTTGTATTGTGATTGTTATTTAAAATGTGTATATTGTCACTTTATTTTTACTTTTGTTTGCTGGGGCTTTTCCCCTCAGGTCTCCACTGAAAATGGGTTTGTTTGCAAACTCAGTTGGACTAACCCAGTTAAATGTGAAACAAATAAATAAATAAATTGTAAAAATAAGCAAAAAACAGGATACTTAATGTTATATATCAAAGATCAGAGTTTTTCTCAGTGCCTTTCTTCCGATTAGCTCTGTGTGAAATGGCAGAAACACTCACAAGGTAACTTCTTAAGTAAAAGAAAGTTGAAACCTGAAACAATTTTTAAAAAAGCTTGACAGAACCAATGAGGTGTTTACTCCAAGCTGCAGTCCAGGTAACCCCAAGCAGCCAATGACCCCAAGCAGTTCACTCTCACTGAAATGCAAAAATGGATTTTGCTAAACTAAGATGGCCTGGAACATATGCTCAGACACACAGCCTCTGCAAACAAGCAACAAAGTCCAGAGCACAAGTCTGAATATGGACAATGCTACAGCTACGACCTACACTACTTAGGTAGAATAAAACTGCAGAAATTTTAGTCCACTACTATCAGTGCAACACTTAATGTTCATAGTTTTTTCTTTTTCTCTTTATAATTAATTTCATATTTGTAGTGTTGTTTTTAATAATTTTTGTCCTGTATGTTTATCTTTGGTTATGTTTGCTGGGGCTCTTTTCCCCTTGGGTCTCCACTGAAAATGGGTTGCTTACTATCAACACAATGCAAGTAGTTAATAATCTTTTCTTTTTTACAAATATTTTGTACTGTGATTGTTATTTAATATTTGTATATTGTCACTTTATTTTTACTTATGTTTGCTGGGGATCCCCCCCGGGTCTCCACCGAAAATGGGTTTGTTTGCAAACTCAGTTGGACTAACCCAGTTAACAAATGTGAAATAAATAAATAAATAAATAAATAAATAAATAAATAAATAGTAAAAATAAGCAAAAATAGGATAATTAATGCTATATATTACATATCAAAGTTTTGTTCATTGCCATTACTCCGATTAGCTCTGTGTGGAATGGCAGAAACACTCACAAGGTAACTTCTTAAGTAACAGAAAGTTGAAACCTGAAACAACTTTAAAAAAAAAAAGCTTGAAAGAACCAGTGAGGTGCTTACCCCATGCCTATGTCCAGGTAAGCCCAGTCAGCCAATGACCATAAACACTTCACTCTCACTGAAATACAAAATTGGCCTTCACTAAACTAAGATAGCCTGGTGCATGTGCTCAGGCACACAGCCTCTGCAAACAAACACCTAGGCCCAGAACACAAGCCTGAATATGGACAATGCTACAGCTACTACCTACACTACTTAGGTAGAAAAAAACCTGCAGAAATGTTTATCACACCAGAAAAGCTGCAGTGAGCCTTTAAATAAAAGTTTTAAACAGATAAAGGAGCAAGGAGACCCTAGAGAATGCTTTTAACTACAAACAAATCAGTTATATGATGCACTCCTTGGCAGGAAATCATAACAAACAAACACAAACAGATGTTTAACAAATGGAAACAATTTCCAGTTAATACCTCCCACACAGTGAAACAAGCTAGAAAAGATTTACAAACAGTGTGACAGTAAAAAGTTTAATTATCAGGCCTTGTAAAGCAGACTATTTTAATACAACCCTGCAGATTAGTTTATAGCTATAAAATACAGTAAAAAGTATGCATCATACAATAACAGTGCTAAAAATAACTAGAAATTATGCCATTGCATTGACCACACGTAGTCTTAATCTCTTACACTGTATAACCTGTTGCATCTCCTAACTTTCTTTCTTTGTTAGTAACTTCGCTTAAACTAATCTCCTAAACCCTCAGCTCTACTACTATAGCCCTACTATAGCTCCCTCCTATTCTCCATAATATTTACCCCACCCACTTCCTATCAATGTCTATACATTGTCCTTCTTTTGAATGATTATCTTTTTGTTTTTACTTTTATATGTAGTTAATTTTAGTACACTACTATCAGTGCAACCCTTAATGTTCATAATTTTTTTTCTTTTGTTTTTCTCTTTATAATTAATTTCATATTTGCAGTGTTGTTTTTAATAGTTTTTGTCCTATATGTTTATCTTTGCTTATGTTTGCTGGGGCTCTTTTCCCCTTGGGTCTCCACTGAAAATGGGTTTGTTTGCAAACTCAGTTGGACTAAACCGATTAACAAATCTGAAATAAATAAATAAATAAATTGTAAAAATAAGCAAAAAGCAGGATACTTAATGTTATATATCACAGATCAGAGTTTGCTCAGTGCCCTTCCTCCGGTTAGCTCTGTGTGAAATGGCAGAAACACTCATAAGGTAGCTTCTTAAGTAACAGAAAGTTGAAACTTGAAACAACTTTAAAAATAAAAATGAAAGTACCAATGAGGTGTTTACTCCAATCCATAGTCCAGGTAACCCCAATCAGCCAATGACCATAAACCCTTCACTCTCACTGAAATGCAAAAATGGCTTTTGTTAAACTAAGATGGCCTGGAACATGTGCTCAGGCACACAACCTCTGCAAACAAACAACTAGGCCCAGAACACAAGCCTGAACATGGACAATGCTACAGCTACTACCTACACTACTTAGGTAGACAAAAACCTGCAGAAATGTTTATCACAGCAGAAAAGCAGCAGCAAGCCTTTAAATGAACATTTTAAACAGATAAAGGAGCAAGGAGACTCTAGAGAATGCTTTTAACTGTAAACAAATCAGGTATATGATACACTGCATGACAGGAAATCAGAACAAACAAACACAAATAGATGTTTATCAAATGGAGAAACTTTCCAGTTAATACCTCACACAGTGTGAAACTAGCTAGAAAAGATTTACAAACAGTGTGACAGTAAAAACCTTATTTATCAGGCCCTGTAAGGCAGACAATTTTAATACAACCATGCAGATTAGTTTATAGCTATAAAATACAGTAAAAAGTATGCAGGAGACAATAAAAGTGCTATAAATAACTAGTAAAAATAAGCAAAACAGGATACTTAATGTTATATATCACAGATCAGAGTTTTGCTCAGTGCCCTTCCTCTGATTAGCTCTGTGTGAAATGGCAGAAACACCCACAAGTTAACTTCTTGAGTTACAGAAAGGTGAAACCTGAAACAACTTTAAAAAAAAGCTCGAAAGAACCAATGAGGTGCTTACTCCAAGTTGTAGTCCAGGTAACCCCATTCAGCCAATGACCAAAACACTTCACTCTCACTGAAATACAAAAATGGCTTTTGCTAAACTAAGATGGCCTGGAACATGTGCTCAGATACACAGCCTCTGCAAACAAACAAAACAACTAGGCCCAGAACACAAGCCTGAATATGGACAATGCTACAGCTACTAGCTACACTACTTAGGTAGAAAAAAAACTGCAGAAATGTTTATCACAGCAGAAAGGCAGCAGTGAGCCTTTAAATGAGAGTTTTAAACAGATAAAGGAGCAAGAAGACTCCAGAGAATGTTTTTAACTGCAAACAATTCAGTTATATGATACACTCCTTGGCAGGAAATCAAAACAAACGAACACAACCAGATGTTTAACAAATAGAGAACATTTCCAGTTAATACCTCACAAACAGTGAAACTAGCTAGAAAAGATTTACAAACAGTGTGACAGTAAAAGCCTTATTTATCAGGCCCTGTGAGGCCAGGGTTGCCAGACGTCCCTATTTGGGCGGGACTGTCCCAGGATCAGCAGCCTGATCCCAAGTCCCGCACTACCGGTTTAAGTCCCGGGCAGCCTCCGCTTTGTTTTTTTTTTTTTGATTGTATACCAGCATACAAGCCAATCAAAAATCGCTAAACACGGAGCTTCTTGTGTTTAATGCGGAACATTGCAGTTCCGCATTAAACAGAAGTAGCTCTATGTTTACTGATTTTTGATTGGCCCGTATACCGGTATATGGGCCAATCAAAAAATCGCAAAACAGAGCTACGTCTGTTTAATGAGGAACTGCGATGTTCTGCATTAAGCAGAAGTAGCTCCATATTTAGCGATTTTTGATTGGCCCGGGCCAATCAAAAAAAAAATAAATAAACACAGAGCTACTTTTGTTTAATGCAGAACTCTGATGTTCCACATTAAAGACCTAGCGAGGAAGACCTTTGTTTTTGTTTTAGTCTTCACTTGGTGTGAAAGACTTTTTTTGTCCCTACCTGGCCAGTCGGAAATCTGCAATCCTGTGTGAGGCAGACAATTTTAATACAAATATGCAGATTAGTTTATAGCTATAAAATACAGTAATAAGTATGCAACAAACAATAAAAGTGCTATAAATAACTAGTAAAAATAAGGAAAAAACAGGATACTTAATGTTATATATCACAGATCAGAGTTTTGCTCAGTACCCTTCCTCCGGTTAGCTCTGTGTGAAAAGATTGTGATACTAAAGGCTTTTGAGGTATCTAAGAAAAGAGAAGAGACAAGTTGGTTGTTGTTTCTAGCTACAGTATGAGTAAAATATATAAGGGCAGTAACAGTGCTGTGGTTTAGTCGAAAGCTGTGTTGAGTAGATGTCAGAAGGTTTTCCTAGATTAGAAAGTTGAGAAACTGAGTGTGTATATATTTTTTCAAGGATTTTGAAAGTGGGGAAAGAATAGCAATGGATCTGTAATTGTAAGGGTGTATGGAGTTTCCTTCTTTGTATAGAGGTATAGTATAGAATGATTTCCAGATGTCAGGGACTATGGATTCTTGGATTGATGTATTTATTAGTATAGAAACTGGATAGGCATTTGAGTCTGCAGGGAGCTTTAGAAAGGGGGTTGTAAATTATCTGTAGAGGGAGAACATGGTTTTAGTTTATGGAGGAGTGATTTTATGTAGGCTACGGAGACTGGTTTAAGTGAAAAGGGGGTTTTGTTGGTATACTGAAGGGGAGGTGGGGGGAAGCTTGGTGTTAGGGTCTATGTATAGGAAGTTACTAGGTTAATGACCCGAGAGCCCTTACAAGCCTATCCAAATTTACCCTTGTTACCATGATCAGCACCTATTGCCCCTGTCCAACAGGGACACAGGTGGAACACCTGCGATGAATTTACAGTTACCCATCCAATTGTCCAGACTGCATTTGAAGAGGGCCAATGAGGTGCTCTGTGTGACACAAAATGGGAGTCAATTGCAAAGGTGTGGTAACCTCTGTGAGACAAATCTGTCCCTGCAGTACGTACTGTTGACAACACATAACAGGTTTAGGTCCTTAAAGCGAGTAACCTGTGTGCCATTTGACTTCCAGATGTGCAGCATTTCCAATAAAGCAGGGTCAGAGATCACCTTATACACAAGGTAGAGATCGCCTCTGAGTAGTTTTTATGAAACAGAATGAAGTGACTGATTTCAGCCGATCCACATAGGCTAGCTGCTGAAGACCTTGAGTCGATAAAGTGGCAGTTGAGAAGGGTGGTGGTTTCTTGTGCTGTGTTGTTTGGGTAGGGGTTTGGGGTGATAGGACTTCCTGGGTGAAGAATTTTGTTGATAGTACTCCAGAATTTTTTGGTATTTGAGTAGTGGATTGCTTGGGTACTATTGCAGAGTTTTTTCTTGTCGCTAATTTGTTTTTTGGTGCAGTTTCTGAGTTCTTTGTAGTTTTGAAGGTGTGTAGAGGATTTGTTTTTTAGCCAGGATTTGCAAGCACTATCTTTTTATGCATAAGAGAGGGAGTGTCTTTTGAAAGCCAGGGGGCATAGTTTTATTTTATCCTAATTTTCTTTAGGGGTGCCAGGGAGTTGAGAATATTTAGAAAGATGTGGTTGAATCTTAGTACTACATCATTGAAAGGAAGATGACAGAGACATGACCAGAATGTTGGATGACAGTCTGTTATTAAATGTAATTGAATTAAAACTGGAGAGTTTGCAGCAGACTTTGTATAAGTGAGACCTGTACAGTTGGAGACAGTGTCTTTGGATGTGGGTGGGCAAATAGTCACTTATGGTATTGGGTAGAGTTCAGGGGTTGTGATAGAGATTAGAATCGGTTGTGAGAATCCAGTTAAGGGCAGAGCCAGTATTAGAGTTTTTATTCATATGTGTAGGGATTGTCATTAAGTTGATTAAAGCCATGAAAGTTTATGCTGAGGTTTGGTGATTCTGTACTATTTTGCGGTCTATATTTACATCGCCAAGGATAACTGTTTTATGTTGTGTGAAATCCATGATAGTATGCGTTCAAGGATGGAAATGTTTTTGCCTGGTGGGATATAAATGGAAGCAATAGCAATTTTTTTTATGGGAATTTAAATGATAGTTTAGTATTAACAGTTCTGCAGGGTGGAAGTTTAGAAGAGGAAAATTGCAAATGGGCAAATGGGATTTTACCCTGTGTTGTGCAAGTGAAAACCAGTTAGTACACCAGTCTGCTTAATTACTTTATAAAAAATGTAATAATAATAATAATAATAACAAATGTAAAACTCATCTGCCACTAAATTTTCTTTGGTATTCAGGAGGACACATGAAATTGTAGAAAGAAAGCTGGAAAGCTAAAAGTTAAGCAGTGTAATTCCTCAGCAGTACATTAAATAAAAAAGTTTCTATTTGCTGACTGATTTTATTCTGTGTGCAACAGTTTTTTTTTTTATTATTAATTTTGCTCATTCATACTTCAGCATGTATGCTATGTGTTAATGGATGTGCATACA
>NC_056735.1:718313447-718350947 GCF_019279795.1 Protopterus annectens | reverse complement strand
CTTAAGCCAACTATGATTTAACAAGCAAATGCCTCCTCAAATAGTGAACCTAACTGGATCCTTCTAAAACTTCCCTCCTGGGAGAACAGTCACCTAGCTTCCTAATCCAGCCTGTCTTAACAAATTTAAATACCTTATTTTTACTTTCATCAAAGTTGCCCAAAACTATAAAAGTATTGTTATTCCAGGGGATTTTAATCTAAACTACCTAGGTCAACTGAGCAATGACACTGCTGAATTACTAACCAATATCAACTTTATACAGTTAGTCAATGATGCTACTTGTCCAAATCTCCAAACTAACAACCACTCCCTCCTGGATCTGCTAACCACTAGCAACCCTACTATCATCTCTAATATATCTGTCCATCCACCCTTATTCAGTGACCACTGCCCAGTAATCTTCCAAATTATCCATCACCCCCCAACACTACCTCCCAAAACTAGTTACCTTCAGACTCAGATCCATCATTAAAACAATCTCAGACAACACCTAGCAACTTCTGACTGGTCTCCCAGTACCAACTTATAGAACCTCAGCTTAGCTGCAACAGCTCTGACACATATCCTCCTTCAACTTCAAGACAAATTCTTTCTTCTCGCAAAAGCACTTTTTCAAATATAGCAAACCCCCATGGTTAACCACTGAATTGAAAGCTCTGCTCAAACTTAGGGACAATGTGTAGTCTTTGTGGTCTTCGTGGAAACAAAATTCCTCACCTGAAAATCATACTGCCTTTACCCCTCTGTATAACCTAGCTAAGCAAGCCATGCACAGGCAAAAAAAAAAAAATACTTCAAAATGAAGCAACTTGCTCTTCTGGGCAAACCCAAACACTTTTGGCAAGAAGTAAATCTTCTCACAAGCTATAAAACCACTAATCCCCTGTCTCCTATCACCATCCAGTCCTCTCAAGGCCAACTCTCAACATCTGACTTTCTCAAATAATTCAACCACCTCCCTAGTACCACCGCCTCTACCATTCCATGTACTCACCTAGCCCCTCTCCTTTTATCCCCTCTTCTATTTTAAGAAAATTACAAACAAAGATCTTGTTCCACTTCTAGAAAACATATCTCTGGATGCACCCCCTAGTACAGACAACCTATTCCCTTGGTTTATATCACTCTGCAAAGACTTCCTTGCCACAAGTCTTCTACATATTTGTAACCTTTGCTTAATTCAAAATACAATGTCAGACATATGGAAAACTGCTCCAGTTAAACCCCTTCCCAAATAGCATCAGCCAGTAAATACCTCCCACTTCCACCTTATCTCCAATTTCCTACACTTGGGAAAATACTTGAAAAACTAATCTACAGCCAACTGTACACTTACATCCAACAGTACCACCTCCTCACTCTTATTAAACAGCATGGATTCAGGCTAGCCATAGCACAATGTCAACACTATGGTTACTTAGAGATGAGATCCTTCTCAACATGGATAATGGAAACCTTTCAGGAGCTCTCGTCATTGATCTTACCAAAGCTTTTGATTAGTTAGTTATTTATTCTAATAGGCTAATCACCTTTGTGGGCCATTTTAAGCCTAGCCAATTACCCCATGTGGGAATCAAACCCTGTACCTTTTGTCTGTAAGGTAAGCACCTTAACCATTATACCAACCTACTTCCTGCTCCTTTACTCCCTCTAAGAAATCAGGGTTAGCCCCAGTGCTTTTACCTGGTCCCAACATTTCTTAGCAAACAGATATTTCAGAGTTAAAATAGGCCCATCCTATCACCACCAGCACTCCTTACCAAAGGAGTGACTCGGGGATCCATACACACCACACTTTTGTTTTCTATCTTTATTAACAAGCTGCTGTCTGATCTCCCTGACCTTCCTATCACTCTTTATGCAAATGGATAGTTATTGTTTGATCCAATCCCTCACATTCAGCTATTGAAATGGAGCTTCAGTCTGACCTCCACTCCCTTAATTATTGAATAAACAACCATAAGCTACTCCTAAACCCCTCTAAAATAAAAAAGTATGATATTTGGACCTCACGAAAGTTGAAAAAAACTCCTGAAAATCTCAACATCTCAGATCTAAATGGTTGCCCAATCGAAACAACCACATCCTTTAAGTACTTAGGTTTATGACTAGACCAGTCACTTAACTTCCAAAGCCATACTGAAAACACCAGGAAAAAGGTCACTTCTTTTTTATTCTGGTCCTGGAAAATACCTCACTTTCTCAGACCACCTAAAGATGCAATAGATAAAGAAGTCTTCCTTACTCAACTTGAATATGGGCTCCCCATCATAGTCACAGCCTCTAAAAAAACTCATCCACTCTACAGTCCATTGAAAACAAAATCTGCTGATTTATTTCCACTTCCTCCCCTCAGGAACACCACTGCATCACTCTCTCCAAGGCCAAATGGTTACCAGTCTCCTATATAGTTGAGCTACTCCTCGGTTCTCTCGTTTTCAAACTTCTTCCACCAGGTGCCTTTCCACCTCTTGCAGCCAAATTCCATAATAAAAGCAGCCCCTACAATCTCTGCAATCTCTCCCAATTAACTTATTCACTCAAGACTCTTCAAAATAAACTGCACTGTACCAACCATTCCATCTCCACTTTTGCACCCAAACTCTGGCAATGCCTCCCCTTTCACCTTAAAGAAGTCTCATCTTTCACCACCTTCAGAACTCAACTCAAAAGATACCTTCATCAAAAATCTCACTACAAGTGCTTTACCATTGGACACATAACCTAACTCCCTTCTCACCTGCATCACTTCTACTTTGATCTTAGCTGCTGCTTCCCTCTCATATTTACTACTAAAATTAATTCACATTTGATGTTCTACTCTGCTAATATTATTTACATATTGTATCAATTGACTATGGGATTATCTTTCTTTTGTAATTACATTGTGTTTGTAAATTTGTTCTATTTTCTTTTTTGTGAATCTCTTCACCCGGACTGTGCCTCCAAATGGTCTATTGTGATCAGTATACTTACCCCAGTAAACAAACTCAGATAAATAAAAATAAACATAAAAATCTTGTTTTTCCCACCTTACTGAACTAGAATAGTCCAGTCTTCAGAGTTTGCTGATCTCTGGGCTTTGTCTTGGTTCCTGTGCTATTCCATATCCTTATTTGGATAAAAGGAAGCTTCTTTGTTCACCAGTGGGAGTGGGGAGCACTGAGCAGCCTATTTGTCCCTACAGGAGTGGTACCAGCCAGAAACTTGTAGTCTATTGGCCATTTTGGGTAAATTCCTAGCTCTTTTCAACCCCCTGCTATAAAGCCCACTTTAGCGCGCTTTTTCGCTTGTATTCAACTCAGCACAGCTCCTCGTGGTGTCCTGCAGAGTTCTACAAGCAGCAGAGAGCAAAAGAGTGACTTTTTCCTGATTTAAGTATTTTTTTCTGGCTTTTTGATTATTTACTGCTTAGCGACTGTATTTTCGTCTGTTTATACAGCTCTGCATTCTATTTAAACTGTTTTTGTGTTGATTAACTGTTTTGCACTTTTAAAAAGTTATTTGTTGCTTAATTTTACCTGTAGGCTAACACACTCAAGTGCGCTAGCCATTTAAAAGCATTTATAGCATTTACTGTCTGTTTTTCCTCGGTTTTCTGCAAAAAAAAAAAAAAAAAAAAAAAAAAAAAATCTTGTTTTCCCGCCTTACTGAACTAGAATAGTCCAGTCTTCAGAGTTTGATGATCTCTGGGCTTTGTCTTGGTTCCTGTGCTATTCCATATCCTTATTTGGATAAAAGGAAGCGTCTTTGTTCACCAGTGGGAGTGGGGAGCACTGAGCAGCCTATTTGTCCCTAGAGGAGTGGTTCCAGCCAGAAACTTGTAGTCTATTGGCCATTTTGGGTCAATTCCTAGCTCTTTTCAGCCCCCTGTAATAAAGCCCGCTTTAGCGTGCTTTTTCGCTTGTATTCAACTCAGGACTGCTCCTCGTGGTGTCCTGCAGAGTTCTACAAGCAGCAGAGAGCAAAAGAGTGACTTTTTCCTGATTTAAGTATTTTTTTTTTCTGGCTTTTTGATTATTTACTGCTTAGCGACTGCATTTTTGCCTGTTTATACAGCTCTGCATTCTATTTAAACTGTTTTTGCGTTGATTAACTGTTTTGCACCTTTAAAAAAGTTATTTGTTGCTTAATTTTACCTGTAGGCTAACACACTCAAGTGCGCTAGCCATTTAAAAGCATTTATTGCATTTACTGCCTGTTTTTCCTCTGTTTTCTGCAAAAAAATATCTTGTTTTCCCGCCTTACTGAACTAGAATAGTCCAGTCTTCAGAGTTTGCTGATCTCTGGGCTTTGGCTTGGTTCCTGTGCTATTCCGTATCCTTATTTGGATAAAGGGAAGCTTCTTTGTTCACCAGTGGGAGTGGGGAGCACTGAGCAGCCTATTTGTCCCTAGAGCAGTGGTTCCAGCCAGAAAATTGTAGTCTATTGGCCATTTTGGGTCAATTCCTAGCTCTTTTCAACCCCCTGCTATAAAGCCCGCTTTAGCGCGCCTTTGCGTGATTTAGCGCGGAGTTGCCCATAGAGCACCATCGGGCAGCGGCGGTTAAACAAGGTTAAACTATTTCTGGCTCCGTAAAGTCTGCTCTTCAATTTTTCCCTTAGAACTTCTCTACTTGCAATCTAAACAGTCTATTCGCTATCTCAAAAGCTCAGCACTTGCTCCTAAAGCATTTTTATATAGGTAAAGTACTTATATACTAAACAAAGTACTACATTAACCTAGAATCCCCTTGAGTACCCATTTCCCTATAGGTCCCTTTTGACTCAGTTACACAGCAAACTTTTTCACTTTTTCTAGCATGTCGAAGGGTCAGTTGTTAGCATCCTCTCCTGTTCAGCTGGTGAATCTTGGCATCTTGAGGCAATGTTACAATTGCCTCATGTACACAGACAACCCACTCCTTCTCCCACAAAACACAAATACATGTGAGAGATGCAACTATATAGCCAAACTGGAGGCTGAGCTCTCTCAACTCAGGACTGGCAAGACCAGACAGGAGGAGAAGGAAACCACGCACACCACAAACCCAGTTTCACATAGAACTATCACAAATGCAAAACAAACACATAAACACACAAAGACATACTCGGAGGCACTGATCAAAAATCTACCAAAACTACAGAGGCCTCCAAAGCAGACACCCAAGCAACTGCCACCTCAAGACATAAGACATGCAACACATAGCTCTCAAAGTCAGTGTACTAAACAGTCACAGCCCTTAAGGCCAAACACAATGCCAGACACACTTGTTATAGGTGACTCCATAGTCAGACACACTGATGTCCCACTCACCAGACTGAACAAGGAAAAGATCACAGTAAGCTGCCTGTCGGGCGCTAGAATCCGCCACATAACACAAGCACTCAGGTCACTCCACAGCAAGTACAAGTATGACTCAGTCATTGTCCATGCCGGTGTGAATGACCTGAAACATACCTCCCTGGACTACATGAAAAGAGACATAGAGAAGCTCTCAGATTATGTAGCCCAGGCCGGTATGACCCTGACCCTGAGCAGTATCCTACCCTCACCAAGAATGATGCCACAATACAGAGACAAAATGATCAGCTTTAATAATTGGCTTAATTACTGGTGTCATTCTAAGGGGATCCAATGTCTGTCTGCCTGGAATGACATGCTTGACAAGCCACGCTGCTTCACAAGGGACGGCTTGCACCTGTCACCCCTGGGCTTCCGGATATTGGCAAAGGCTCTTGCCACCCCCATAGTGCCTTTTTTTAGGCAAGGCTCAAATGATAAACCTACCGCCCTAGAAAACAAAAATGGAAAAAAACTAAGGGTAATACTGCTCAATGCCAGAAGTCTAAACCTCAAGATGCACGCCCTCGAAGCCCTCCTCAGTATGGAGAACATCGATGTCTGTGCTGTGACTGAAACCTGGTTCAAGGCTCCTGAGAGCACCCCAGCACTGTCAGGTTATACCTCATATCATGCGTTCCAGCCCCAAAATCCAGACTGAACCACAAAAGGAGGGGGAGTATCCATATTCATAAAGGATACCCACACCTCCAGGTTAGTGGCAATGCACAAAGCATCGGAGACCATCCAGGTGCAATTAACCATAGGTAAAACTGCCCTACAGTTTGTAGCATGCTACAGACCACCCTCTCAAACTCAGGAAACCCACACAGCCTTCCTGAAGACACTGGAGAGTATGAATGTCTCTCCAAACACCATCATATTGGGTGACTTCAACTACCCAAACATAGACTGGGAATATTACTCAAGCCCCAACACCCTAGCCCAAAGGTTCCTGGAGTTCATAAACTCAAATGCTATGGAACAACTAGTCACCATTCCCACAAGAGGTGAAAATATACTAGACCTGATCATCACAAACATGGGGACAAATGCTCCACACCGGAAGTATATCCCTCATTGGTGAGATCAGACCATAAATTAATCTCACTGGAGATCCACATCCCGCCCCAACCCCAGCAAAAAAGACCACAGTGAAGAACTTCTCAAAAGCAAACTTCACACTTCTTAAGACTGGAGTGGTATCCTTCAAGGCCCCCGAGCCAGTGGAAACCACAACCCACGCTGCTGAAACCCTTACAAATGCCTTCTACGAGCACCTCCAGGAATGTATGGATCAAGCAATCCCTAATAAAATCAAGACCCTTTCCACCAAAGGCAGGCGCCCCATCTGGTGGACCCCAGCCATAAACAAACTCTACAACAAGAGGAGAAAGCTACTACATGACAGAGCAAAATCCCTAAAAGGGAGGGCATCTCTGATCAATACTAGCAAAAAACTACGATCACTCATAAAATCATCCAAGGCCAACTTTGAGAGAAAAATCGCTAAAGACACAAAAGACAATCATAAGGCCTTCTTTAGCTATGTTAGAAACCTGGGTGGAAACTCACAGATATGCTCAGAATTAGTCCAAAATGATACAAAAATCACTGAACCCACAGACATTGCCAACATACTGGCAGACAGGTTCAGTGCTAATTTCTCCCCTCCCTCCCCCCCAAAAGGAGAAATATCTATCCCACCAGAGTCTAGCCTCCCAAACATCTCAGATGCCCAGGTGAGAGCTGCTCTCTCTAAAGCAAAAAACACAGCATCAATGGGACCGGACAGTGTCCCCGGCTGTGTGCTACACGAACACAATGAGGAACTAAACCCACACATAAGGCTGCTGTTTAATCTTAGCCTTACTACAGGAAACGTACCCAAAGAATGGCGTACGGCAACTGTGGTCCCACTCCACAAAGGCGGTGCTTCTACGGACCCTGGAAATTACTGCCCCATAAGCTTGACGAGCCTTGTCTGCAAAGCTATGGAGAGGATCATAATGGAACTCATAAATAAAGACATTGGGGACCTACAGACACTGGATCCTACCCAATTTGGCTTTGTCATGGGCAGATCCTGCCTCTTGAACTTGGTCGACTTTTTCGAAACAGTCACTAAGGCCATTGATGAGGGTAAGGCAGTTCACACAGCCTACCTTGACCTAGCAAAAGCATTCGACAGAATACCCCACTCAGGCATCATAGAAAAGCTCACCAGCTTAGATGTAAACCCATATGTCACAAGATGGGTTGCAAACTGGCTCAAGGACAGAACCCACAGGGTTAGAGTTGCTGGTGCCATGTCAGACTCTAAGCTGGTCACGAGCGGTGTCCCACAGGGCTCAGTCCTGGGCCCCCTCTTGTTCGGCATTTATTTTTCTGAAGTGCAGGCAAACATAGGGGGATTGTGGATGAAAAAATTTGCAGATGACTGCAAACTGGGCACCATAATTGACACTCCATCAGACACAGACATCCTCCAGAGAGGTCTCATAGAAATGGATAACTGGTGCCAGAGCCATGGCCTTAAGCTAAATGCCAAAAATGTATAGTCATACCCTTTGGGAAAAACAAGGTAACCCCTAATTACCACATAGGTGGTAATCCATTAAACACGGAAGAAGTTATCAGGGACCTGGGGACCCAAGTTGACAGTAACCTCTCTTTTGACACTCACATTGCCAAAGTGGTTAGGAAGACCTTCTACATTGCCCACCTGATCATGAAGGGATTCACATCCAGATCAGGAGAGGTCATTGTACCCCTGTACTCTTCACTTATCAGATCAATGATTGAGTACAACGCCCCATTCAGAATGTACCTTACCCGACACCTGCAGCAGTTGGAAAGACCCCAAAAGTTCCTCACCAAAAGGATACAGGGGCTCAAACATATGTCATACGCTGCCCGACTAAAGAAACTCCAGCTCTATTCAGTCGCATACCGTCTGCTCAGAGGTGATCTGTGCCTGACATACAAGGCCATGTCCAACCCGGAATTAATGGACATTCTCCACCTCAAAAAATCCAAATCCACCAGAGCCACGAGAGCAAGAGACTTAAACCTCAACACGGATATAAATAGGACGTGCTGGAGGGACAGATTCATCACCCAGAGACTCCCTACACTATGGAACAGAATCCCAGTCCATGTGAGGCAGAGCCCCTCACTGACTCTGTTCAAGAGAAATCTTGACGAGTGGATGGGGATCGTAGGTTTACCCCGGGAATCATCTCTGTGTCACTGCTGGACAGAGGCACAGCAAACTAATGGGTATAGTATTCTCATCCTAAGGGGTGGTGAAAGTCACACACACTCTGGCTAGGCTTATAAATGCCCTAGGACAGATAGCCTAGTATGAACCTATGAACCTATGAACACAGCCATTATAACAATATGAATGACTCAAAAAATAACAGGGGGTGTGTTCATTGATATGACAATAAAATTTGAAACAATAAATCCCGACCTGCTCCGCTACAAACTTTGCAAATTGAATTTTGGCCCAAATACAATAGGATGATTTCAAAGTTACCTGCAAAGCAGAACATTCCAATTGCTCATGCTCTTACCCAATCTACAGAAATCTAGGATTGTGATATTAGGCACCTCGTGAAAACTCCCTAAATTTCTAAATCTAATTATTACTAATACAGATGACAAGCGAAGTACATAGGGATCACCTTAGACCCTACTGTCTCATTGGCCAAGTCTACTGAAAATATTACTAGCACAACACTCTGTCAAGTAAAACTGCTATAGAATCCCACACCTCCTTACCCCTACAATTCATAATACTTTAGATAAAATGTGCTTATCCTTAAAATCAGATATGGGCATCATCTTCTACCCTTAACTTTCAGCTCAAGCACATGTAAAATACAAACTACTATAAACAAAATCAAGAGATTTTTTCTTCTTGTAGAACCATGAACTCATCACTGACCACTTCTACAGTGGTGCAAATAGCTGTCTGTAAATGACAGAGTGACATTTCTACTTATCTGTCAAATCTAAAAGCTTTTAAAAATGGGACACTGTTACCTCTGAAAAAATACAAATCTATAAGCTGTTAATAATGGGACAGTGTTACCCCTGAAAAAAACATTACAAACCAAGCAGTCTAACTACACACTCGGAGACAAAGATAGCACTACCCTCATTATACTACATTTTAAAACCTACTCAAGAGAAAGACCTTTCTTTAAGCTAGCCCCAGCTGTTTGGTATCAACTACCTGCACAAGTGAGGCAGCAAAATACACTTCAATTTAGAAACACACTGAAATAGCACTATTTAATGAAATGCTCTTGCTTCCGTGGCAGTAACTAGTCTTTGAAGCTCATACTGAAGTCACATCTTATAAAAGTATACTTTTAACAAATGACCACAGATTGAATGCTTACCTAAAATGTACATACTGTAGTATGCAAAGGTATTGTCCAATTGTACTATGTGCAATTCTGTGTATTCTTTAGCCTATGTGTAATTTTCTATTTGTGGGTTAAATCACGGTGCCCAGGGTGTGACTGAGGAGAGTCTGCCGAATACTTTATTTACCCAGTTATCAAACTAAAATCAGTAAATGAATAAAATGACTGCAATTAGGGTCAATGATATTCTGTAACATACTTCTATTTTTGAGAGAGTGAAGGGTCATAGAATGTTGTGGTAAAATGCTCTGTTATGTCAGCATGGTTTGTTTTTAATATTACCTAGCTCATCTTGATATTCAGGAAAATATAACATTGTACCACTGGTAATATCACTTTCCAGGGAGTGAAGAAGACATTCTTTATAAGTAAACTAATGCTGGATCCCTGAGCCATGGAAACTGTAGGCACAGCATTACAAAAAAGTTATTAAATAATACAGGAATCCATGATTTTTTATTATTATATGAGGCTAAAGAAAATGTTGTTATCCTGGAATTACAGAAGCCAGGATCATTACCTTCAACAGGTTGCATTGTTCCATATATTTGTAATTTACTAAGATCTCATGTACCAGAGTGACACATACGTTTTCTTGTACCCACATGTACACAGGCATCATGTACTTATTACACCTAACTTGTTAACAAACAGTAGAGAGAAGAATACTTTTTGTGCAGTTTTGACCTTTTTGGAAGTTGGAATAAGTAAGCTGATAGAGGCCAATCAAGTATAAGTTTCACTCTTCTTCTTCTTCTTTCGGCTGCTCCCGTTAGGGGTCGCCACAGTGGATCATCTGTTTTCATTTCTTCCTGTCCTCTGCATCTTGCTCTTTCACACCAACCACCTACATGTTCTCTCTCACCATATCCATAAACCTTATCTTAGGCCTTCCTTTTTTCCTGTTACTTGGCAGCTTCATCCTTAGCATCTTTTTCCCAATATACTCTGCATTCCTCCTCAGCACATGTCCACACCAACGTAATCTTGTCTCTCTGGCTTTGTCTCCAAATCTTCCAACCTAGGCTGACCCTCTAATATACTTATTCCTAATCCTGTCCACCCTCGTCACACCCAGTGCAAATCTTAACATCTTTAACTCTGCCACGTCAAGCTCTGACTCCTGCCTTTTTGTCAATGCCACTGTCTCCAACCCATATAACATAGCTGGTCTCACTACCCTCTTGTAGACCTTCCCTTTCACTCTTACTGGTACTCGTCTATCACAAATCACTCCTGACACTCTTCTCCACCCACTCCATCCTGCCTGTACTCTCTTCTTCACCTCTCTTCCACACTCACCATTACTCTGAACTGTTGATCCCAAGTATTTAAACTCATTCACCTTCACCACCTCTATTCCCTGCATCCTCACCATTCCTCTATCCTCCCTCTCATTCACACACATATATTTATTTATTTATTTTATTTTACATTTGTTGACCGGGCTAGTCTAACTGGATATATGTCCATTTTCAGTAGAGGCCCGGGGAGAAAAGCTCCACATAAGCAAAACTTACAACTTCAGGTACAGATAAATAATCCTGTAACAACTTTAGGTACAGTGCTATTTTGAGCTGAAGAATACACATTTTATATAGACAAATATTATTAAAGGAGCAGAGGATAAGAAACAGATAGAGCAACAAACTACTTTAAAGTGGCATACAATAAGAAAGAGAGGTGAAGAAAAAAACACAAATAAATGTAGCAGCTCAAGGAGCAGTATTTACCAGAGAGGTATACCATTTATTTTATAGTAGCATAGCAACGTAAGGGAAGCATGTAGTAGGAAGTATAAAGACAGTTTATATGGATGTATTTATGTGATAAATAGATTACTGCTGCTAGCTAAGCAAGTACACAATTAGAAAAAGATTATGTGAGTGCAACTGTTATAAAGACTAAAAAAGTAAAGGTGAGACTACTGTCTAAGGCAAGGAGAGAGTAGGAATCCAATTGCAAATGGTAATGCTGGAAGGCTACAGAGAAAGTGGTGGTAAGATTAGTCTGGGTTACTACATGGGCATAACCAGTGGTTACAAAGGTGTTGCTTGAGTTGTTTTTTGAACATGTTCACTGAGGAGAGAGATGAGAGTTCATAGGGAAGGAGGTTCCAGGATTTACCAACAGTGTTAGCGAACAGAGAGTTACCGGCCTTATTTTTGGATTTGACTGTGGATACCAGTACTTTATTGGCTGAGCGAAGGGTTGTTAAATTACTATAGGGGGTAAGAAGGCTAGTAAGTATAGGAGATTTTTTTGGAAGATAGAGGATATTATGGGCAATAATAAGTTGTTTAATTTGGAGTTGATTATGAAGTTCTAGCCATCCTAGTTGTTTTAGGTTTTGACAGTGGTGAGTTCTAAATGAGGAACCAGTAGCAAATCTGTATATATTCTGTCTTAGTCCTGCTGACCTTCATTCCTCTTCTCTCTAGAGCATATCTCCACCTCTCCATGGTCTCCTCCACCTGTTCCCTACTCTCACTAGAGATCACAATGTCAGAGTATACAACTCTGCACAGCTCCTTGTGGTGTCCTGCAGAGTGATACAGGCAGCAGAGAGACCCAAGAGGGACTTTTCCAGATTTAAGTATTTTTTCTCTGTTTTTTTGCTCCAACTGCCTTTTCCCGCCTAAAAAGCAAATTTCTAACTGATCTGTGCTTTAAAAAGTTTAAATTGCATTTGCCTTTCTGCTTTTTACAGTTTTTGCACTTGTTTTATATTATTTTAAGTTGTTTTTGTATTGTATAACTGTTGTAGGCTACACACTAAAGTGTGCTAGACTGTTTATAGCATTTACAGTGTTTTCTGTGTGTTTTCTGCTGTTTTCCTGAAAAAAAAAGCAAAAAACAAAAAAAATATTCTCTTTTCCTGCCTTGCTGAACTAGATTAGTCCAGATTTCAGGCTTTGCTGAATTCTGGACTGTGGTATAGTTTCCTGTGTTGCCCATATCCTTAGTTGGATAGGAGGAAGCTTCTCTGTTCACCAGTGAGAGTGGGGAGCTTTGAACAGCCTATCTGTCCCTGGAGGAGTGGTCTCAGCCCTGAAACTAGTAGCTTATTGGCCGTTTTGGGTCAATTCCTATCTCTTTCAGTTTCCCTGCTTTAAAACCCGCATTTGCACGTTTTTTCGCCAGTATGCAACTACACACAGCTCCTCGTGATGTTCTGCAGAGTGATACAGGCAACAGAGAGACCCAAGAGAGACTTTTCCAGATTTAAGTATTTTTTCTCAGTTTTTTTGCTCCGACTGCCTTTTCCCACCTAAAAAGCGAGTTTCTAACTGATCTGTGCTTTAAAACGTTTAAATTGCATTTGCCCAGTGGCGTAACTACGAGAGGCGAAGTGAGGCAATTGCCTCAGGGAGCCAAGCAGCAGGGGGCGCTTTGGGCCGACGGATGTTGTCACAGATTGTACTTTGCTTAAAGCATTCATCATCCGGTGGTAAGAATCCTAGTCTGCAGCCCTCCCACCTAGAAAAAAAAACAAGAAAAAAAATCCGTGAAACAAAAATTTCATTCAGACTGCCTTTATCGGCAGTCCGAATGCAGAGAAACGGGTACCCAGCAACCTGTGCTGTAGGATACCCAGACATCTGTGCGGTCAACTACCGCATAGAACAGAGGAGCTCCGAACTGCTTCCCTTGCAGTCAGGGCCAATGAGGAGTGAGCTGAGAGCTCTCTCTCAGCTCTCGCGGGAATTTCGTTGAGCGGGCATCATGTAGAGCGATTGGGGTTTCAGACATGGTCGGATGGTCGCTGGCTTCATTTCTTTTGGCTAGATTATGAGGTTTAGGAGGGAACTCTTGCTCTGTAGAGTGATATCCCTCTTGCATTTGGTTTATTTACACACAAGGGGAAACAAATGTAGGCACGAGAGATGTGTTACTGCTACAGTTAACAAAAGCTGAAACCGAGATCTCTGGATGACTGAGAGAAAACATTACATCAGTGGCCAGCAGTTGTATCCAGTTCCAGAAGGTGTTAAACCCAACCAAGGTAATTCTGTTACTGTTGTTGACTGAATGATGTCTTTTTTTATCAAATGTGATTTGACTGATTTAAAAAGCAAACGAACAGTTCTGTTAAACGTGCTAGCTGATGAAGGAAGATTATTATTACCAATGTTTTGTAATCTGTCATATGCATACCTTACAAACACTGAAATATAATTCAATGAAATGGAACAGCTATTCAAAACTAGAGAAGAGCTTCAAGACAGGAATTAATTTGACTAAGCAAGTAAGTTAACAATAGATGTGCTGTAAATATAACAGAAGCATAAGTAATTTACTGAGTTTTCCCGCAAAGCTTTTCAGTGACAGAATCTGCTCATACTGGTGTGTGATAGGTAACCACACTCCTCAAAAGCCAAGCAGCACCAGAGTTTGTAGCTGCAAGTTAGCATAATAGTCTCACTGCCATAGTGAGTCACTCAACAATGACAAGGAGTACACATGTACTCCTCTCAGGATGGTCTAGAATATTTTTTTAAATGTTTTTTAATTGGTCCCTGCTTCTGGTGAATTTCCACTTTGTACCATTCAATATGTAGTTATGTATTATTTGCACATAGTTATCGTTTAATACATTTATTACATTTTATGCTTTATGGCTGTCAACTCAGCATTGCATAATGGCATTCCGCAAGTTTGTGTGATATATTTATATATATATATATATATATATATATATATATATATATATATATATATATATATAAATATATTTATACATATATATCAGAGATATATATACATATATATCACAGATATATATACATATATATCAGAGATATATATACATATATATCAGAGATATATTTTGTGATGATCAGAATACTAGGTTATAAGGGGCCACAAATACGTTCATATTTTATTTGGCTCAACTTTATTTCATTTCACAAAGCCACTTATAGGTTTCTTGTTGTACTGAAAGAATAATGGCTTGTAGTACTGTATTGAAGGTGGGTGGCCATGGTGGTGCAGTGGTTAGCATTGTCGCCTCATAGCAAGAGGTTCTCCTGTTTGATCCTTGGCTGGGGTGCCTTCTGTGCGGAGTCTGCATGTTCTCCCTGTGGTTGGCGTGGGTTTCCTCCGGGTGCTTTGGTTTCCTCCCACATCACTTTGAGTTGAGTTGTTAAGTATGGGTTTTCCATAGTTACTATTTCCCAGTAAAGTGTGGTGGAATGGCATTGTTTGCTGGATTATTGATTACATTTTTTATATGGTCCAGGATAGTTTGTTTTAGAATCCAACCATTCTGTATTATGACTTGTGCATATATATAAAATTATATGATGAAGTCTCAAAATTCACTTATTTATTAATTAATTACTTAATTAATTACATTTGTTAACTGGAAAGTCTGACGGGCTAGGGGCCCGTTTTAGCGGAGAAAGCTCCAAAGGACAGTACAATTATATTGTTTTGAATATGAACAGCAGTATTCAGTCTACAGTATTGATTATGAACATTAAAAAAACACTCAATATAGTACAGAATTTAGGATAGCACAAAAACATAGTATATACAAATTTCATATTGCATGTATAACATCACATTCACAAAGTAGTTTTATAATTAGACAAACACAAATAGATGTATAGAATTGTCAGACCCATATAGACCAAAAATATAATCAATTTAAAAGCAAGCCACCCTGGTGGTCCACCAATTAAAATTAAATCTTCAGTAAAAGAAAAACTTGTTGACCTTAAGTTGCTTCGGTTATTTCATACAATATTAAGATATAAAACAAGTCTTTAATGCAACTATTAGTAGGAAGTTATAAAGCATTTTTTGTGCTACTATATGTGATTTCTTTGGCTTCGGTCATCTCGATGGCTTGGGTTCCCTTGTTGCGCCTAGGAAAAGTTTGCCTCAGGGCGCTTCTAACGTAGTTACGCCACTGCATTTGCCTTTCTGCTTTTTACAGTTTTTGCACTTGTTTTATATTATTTTAAGTCGTTTTTGTATTGTATAACTGTTGTAGGCTACACACTAAAGTGCGCTAGCCTGTTTATAGCATTTACAGTGTTTTCTGTGTGTTTTCTGCTGTTTTCCTGAAAAAAAAAAACAAAAAACAAAAAAAAAATTCTCTTTTCCGCCTTTGTTGAGCAGAGATTAGTCCAGATTTCAGGCTTTACTGAATTCTGGACTGTGGTACCTATACCTGTGTTGCCCATATTCTTACTTGGATAGGAGGAAGCTTCTCTGTTCACCAGTGAGAGTGGGGAGCTTTGAGCAGCCTATCTGTCCCTGGAGGAGTGGTCTCAACCCAGAAACTAGTAGCTTATTGGCCGTTTTGGGTAAATTCCTATCTCTTTGAGTTTCCATGCTTTAAAACCCGCATTTGTGCGGTTTTGAGTGAAACTTGCATAGCGCAGCATCGGCAGCTGCTTAAACAGGTTTAAACTATTCGGCTCCACAAAGTCTGCTCTTTACTTTTTCCCTTATAACTGTTCTAAATCTCAAAGTAAGCACTCTATTTTCATTCTAAAGCCCTGCACTTGCTCATATAAGTAATCTTATAAGTAAACACTAATAAACTAAAGCACTACACCCTCTTATACTTCCCTTAAGTACTTGGCTCCCTATTGGTCCTTTCTGATCAATCAAAAAGTAGTTCCTTATACTATTCTGGCATGTCCAAAAGTCAGTTTCGAGTTTACTCTCCAGTCCAGCTGGTGAATCTGGGAATCTTGAGGCAATGTTACAACTGCCTTATGTACACAGACCACCCACTCCTCCTCACAACAAGCTCAAATATATGTGAGAGATGCAACTATATAGCCAAACTGGAGGCTGAGCTCTCTCAACCCAGTACTGCACAGTCAGTCAAGAAGAGAAGGTAATCACACCCACACCACAAATCCAGTCTCACATAGACCTATCCCATCAGCAAACCAAACACATAAACACACAAAAATATACTCGAGGCTCTAAATACAAATCTGCCCAAGCAGCAGAGACCTCCAAAGCAAACATCCAAGCAACAGCTACCCCACAACAATACCCACGTATCACATAGTTTACAAAGTCAGTCTGCCACACAGTCACAGCCCTTAAGGCTAAACAACACACGTAATACACTTGTAATAGGTGACTCTATTGTCAGACACACTGATGTCCCACTCACCAGACTGAACAAGGAGAAGGTCTGTAAGCTGCCTGTCGGGTGCCAGGATCCCATAACACAAGCACTCAGGTCACTCGAAGCAGGTACAAATATGACTCCGTCATTGTCCATGCTGGTGTGAATGACCTGAGACGCACCTCCTGAACTACATAAAAGAGACATAGAGGAGCTCTCTGATCATGTAGCACAGGCCAGTACATCTTACCCTCACCATGAATGATGCCACAGTATAAAGACAAAATGATCAATTTTAACAATTGGCTAAAGTATTGGTGTCATTCGAAGGGGATCCAGTGTCTGTCAGCCTGGGATGACATGCTCGACAAGCCACGTTGCCGCTAGGGACAGCTTGCACCTGTCACCCTGGGCTTTCGGTTCTGGATAAGGCTCTTGCCCACAGTGCCTTTTTAGGCAAGGCTCAAAGACAAACCCACCTCCATAGACAACACAAGGAAAAAGAAACTATGGGTAATGCTGCTCAACGCCAGAATTCTCTCAGTATGGAGAATATCGATATCTGTGCAGTAACAGAAACCTGGTTCAAGGCTTCCAAGAGCACCCCAGCACTACCAGGCTATACCTCATACCATGCTTTTCGCCAAAACTCGGACTGAACCACAAAAGGAGGGTATCCATATTCATCAAAGATACCCACACCTCCAGGTTAGTGGCACTGCATGAAGCATCGGAGACTATCCACATGCAAATAACAGTGGGCAAAACTGCCTTTCAGTTTGTAGCCTGCTACAGACCACCCTCCCAAATTCAGGAACCCCACTCGGCTTTCCTGGAAAACACTGGAGAATATGAAGGTCTCGCCAAATACCATTATATTGTGTGACTTCAACTACCCAAACATAGACTGGGAGAACTACCCAAGCCCCAACACCTCACCCAATGGTTCCTTGAATTTTTTAACTCCAATTCTATGGAACAACTGGTCACCACTCCCACAAGAGGGAAAACATATTGAGACCTGATCATCACCAACATGGGGACTCCTATGTTCCATACCAGAGGTATACCCTCATTGGTAAGATCTGACCATAAATTAATCTCACTGGACATCTATATCCTGTCCCCCACCTCCCAGCCAAGGAAACCACGGTGAAGAACCTCAAAAGCAAATCACACTTCTCAAAACCAGGTGGAATCCTTCAAAGCCCCAGGCCAGTGGAAAATACGGCCCAAACCGCAGAATCCTTTACAAACGCATTCTATGGACACCTACAGGAAAGCATGGATCATGCTATCCCAAATAAAACCAATACTCACTCCTCCAAAGGCAGGAGACCTGTCTGGTGGACCCCAGCCATAAATAAGCTATACAACAGAAGGAGGAAGCTACTACATGATAAAGCAAAATCCCGAAAAGGGAAGGCATCTCTGATCAGTACTAGCAAGAAACTACGATCCCTCATAAAATCATCTAAGGCCAGCTTCGAAAGAAAAATTGCACAAGATGCTAAAGATAATCGCAAGGCCTTCTTTGGTTATGTCAGGAACATGGGTGGCAACTCCTAGATATGCTCTGAGTTAGTGCAAAATGACAAAAAATACACTGAACCCACAGACATTGCCAACATCCTGGCAGACAGGTTCAGTGCAAACTTCTCCCCCCCCTCCCCCAAAAGAGCAAATGTCTATCCCGACAGAGTGTAGCCTCCCTGACATCACAGATGCACAGGTGAGAGCTGCCCTCTCCAAAGCAAAAAACACAGCATTAATGGGACCGGATGGTGTCCCGGGCTGCATCTTACACCTGCTCCAAGAAGAACTGCCCCAAACACTCTCGACAATAAAAGTACACTGCCAACCTCTACAGACATTGCCAACATCCTGCAGACATGGTACCCATTGGCGTGGGTTTCCTCCGGGTGCTTTGGTTTCCTCCCACATCACTTTGAGTTGAGTTGTTAAGTATGGGTTTTCCATAGTTACTATTTCCCAGTAAAGTGTGGTGGAATGGCATTGTTTGCTGGATTATTGATTACATTTTTTATATGGTCCAGGATAGTTTGTTTTAGAATCCAACCATTCTGTATTATGACTTGTGCATATATATAAAATTATATGATGAAGTCTCAAAATTCACTTATTTATTAATTAATTACTTAATTAATTACATTTGTTAACTGGGAAAGTCTGACGGGGCTAGGAGCCCGTTTTTAGCGGAGAAAAGCTCCAAAGGACAGTACAATTATATTGTTTTGAATATGAACAGCAGTATTCAGTCTACAGTATTGATTATGAACATTAAAAAAACACTCAATATAGTACAGAATTTAGGATAGCACAAAAACATAGTATATACAAATTTCATATTGCATGTATAACATCACATTCACAAAGTAGTTTTATAATTAGACAAACACAAATAGATGTATAGAATTGTCAGACCCATATAGACCAAAATATAATCAATTTAAAAGCAAGCCACCCTGGTGGTCCACCAATTAAAATTAAATCTTCAGTAAAAGAAAAACTTGTTGACCTTAAGTTGCTTCGGTTATTTCATACAATATTAAGATATAAAACAAGTCTTTAATGCAACTATTAGTAGGAAGTTATAAAGCATTTTTTGTGCTACTATATGTGATTTCTTTGGCTTCGGTCATCTCGATGGCTTGGGTTCCCGGGGGGGGGGGGTTGTTGGGGCGCCTAGGAAAAGTTTGCCTCAGGGCGCTTCTAACGTAGTTACGCCACTGCATTTGCCTTTCTGCTTTTTACAGTTTTTGCACTTGTTTTATATTATTTTAAGTCGTTTTTGTATTGTATAACTGTTGTAGGCTACACACTAAAGTGCGCTAGCCTGTTTATAGCATTTACAGTGTTTTCTGTGTGTTTTCTGCTGTTTTCCTGAAAAAAAAAAAAAAAAAAAAATTCTCTTTTCCCGCCTTGCTGAACGAGATTAGTCCAGATTTCAGGCTTTGCTGAATTCTGGACTGTGGTATAGTTTCCTGTGTTACCCATATCCTTACTTGGATAGGAGGAAGCTTCTCTGTTCACCAGTGAGAGTGGGGAGCTTTGAGCAGCCTATCTTTCCCTGGAGGAGTGGTCTCAACCCAGAAACTAGTAGCTTATTGGCCGTTTTGGGTCAATTCCTATCTCTTTCAGTTTCCCTGCTTTAAAACCCGCATTTGTGCGGTTTTGAGTGAGCTTGCGCATAGCGCAGCATCGGGCAGCGCTGCTTAAACAGGTTTAAACTATTCCCGGCTCCACAAAGTCTGCTCTTTACTTTTTCCCTTATAACTGTTCTAAATCTCAAAGTAAGCACTCTATTTTCATTCTAAAGCCCTGCACTTGCTCATATAAGTAATCTTATAAGTAAACACTAATAAACTAAAGCACTACACCCTCTTATACTTCCTTTAAGTACTTGGCTCCCTATTGGTCCTTTCTGATCAATCAAAAAGTAGTTCCTTATACTATTCTGGCATGTCCAAAAGTCAGTTTTGAGTTTACTCTCCAGTCCAGCTGGTGAATCTGGGAATCTTGAGGCAATGTTACAACTGCCTTATGTACACAGACCACCCACTCCTCCTCACAACAAGCTCAAATATATGTGAGAGATGCAACTATATAGCCAAACTGGAGGCTGAGCTCTCTCAACCCAGTACTGGCACAGTCAGTCAAGAAGAGAAGGTAATCACACCCACACCACAAATCCAGTCTCACATAGACCTATCCCATCAGCAAACCAAACACATAAACACACAAAAATATACTCGGAGGCTCTAAATACAAATCTGCCCAAGCAGCAGAGACCTCCAAAGCAAACATCCAAGCAACCGCTACCCCACAACAATACCCACGTATCACATAGTTCACAAAGTCAGTGTGCCACACAGTCACAGCCCTTAAGGCTAAACAACACACGTAATACACTTGTAATAGGTGAATCTATTGTCAGACACACTGATGTCCCACTCACCAGACTGAACAAGGAGAAGGTCACTGTAAGCTGCCTGTCGGGTGCCAGGATCCGCCACATAACACAAGCACTCAGGTCACTCGAAAGCAGGTACAAATATGACTCCGTCATTGTCCATGCTGGTGTGAATGACCTGAGACGTACCTCCCTGAACTACATAAAAAGAGACATAGAGGAGCTCTCTGATCATGTAGCACAGGCCAGTACATCTTACCCTCACCATGAATGATGCCACAGTATAAAGACAAAATGATCAATTTTAACAATTGGCTAAAGTATTGGTGTCATTCGAAGGGGATCCAGTGTCTGTCAGCCTGGGATGACATGCTCGACAAGCCACGTTGCTTCGCTAGGGACAGCTTGCACCTGTCACCCCTGGGCTTTCGGATTCTGGATAAGGCTCTTGCCACCCCACAGTGCCTTTTTTAGGCAAGGCTCAAAAGACAAACCCACCTCCATAGACAACACAAGGAAAAAGAAACTAAGGGTAATGCTGCTCAACGCCAGAATTCTCTCAGTATGGAGAATATCGATATCTGTGCAGTAACAGAAACCTGGTTCAAGGCTTCCAAGAGCACCCCAGCACTACCAGGCTATACCTCATACCATGCTTTTCGGCCCCAAAACTCGGACTGAACCACAAAAGGAGGGGGAGTATCCATATTCATCAAAGATACCCACACCTCCAGGTTAGTGGCACTGCATGAAGCATCGGAGACTATCCACATGCAAATAACAGTGGGCAAAACTGCCTTTCAGTTTGTAGCCTGCTACAGACCACCCTCCCAAATTCAGGAACCCCACTCGGCTTTCCTGAAAACACTGGAGAATATGAAGGTCTCGCCAAATACCATTATATTGTGTGACTTCAACTACCCAAACATAGACTGGGAGAACTACCCAAGCCCCAACACCCTCACCCAATGGTTCCTAGAATTTATTAACTCCAATTCTATGGAGCAACTGGTCACCACTCCCACAAGAGGGGAAAACATATTGGACCTGATCATCACCAACATGGGGACTCTATGTTCCATACCAGAGGTATACCCCTCATTGGTAAGATCTGACCATAAATTAATCTCACTGGACATCTATATCCTGTCCCCACCTCCAGCCAAGGAAACCACGGTGAAGAACTTCTCAAAAGCAAACTTCACACTTCTCAAAACCGAGGTGGAATCCTTCAAAGCCCCCAGGCCAGTGGAAAATACGGCCCAAACCGCAGAATCCTTTACAAACGCATTCTATGGACACCTACAGGAAAGCATGGATCATGCTATCCCAAATAAAACCAATACTCACTCCTCCAAAGGCAGGAGACCTGTCTGGTGGACCCCAGCCATAAATAAGCTATACAACAGAAGGAGGAAGCTACTACATGATAAAGCAAAATCCCAAAAAGGGAAGGCATCTCTGATCAGTACTAGCAAGAAACTACGATCCCTCATAAAATCATCTAAGGCCAGCTTTGAAAGAAAAATTGCACAAGATGCTAAAGATAATCGCAAGGCCTTCTTTGGTTATGTCAGGAACATGGGTGGCAACTCCTAGATATGCTCTGAGTTAGTGCAAAATGACAAAAAATACACTGAACCCACAGACATTGCCAACATCCTGGCAGACAGGTTCAGTGCAAACTTCTCCCCCCCTTCCCCCCAAAAGAGCAAATGTCTATCCCGACAGAGTGTAGCCTCCCTGACATCACAGATGCACAGGTGAGAGCTGCCCTCTCCAAAGCAAAAAACACAGCATTAGTGGGACCGGATGGTGTCCCGGGCTGCATCTTACACGAGCTCCAAGAAGAACTGAACCCTCACATAAAGTCACTGTTCAATCTCAGCCTTACTTCAGGATATGTACCCAAGGAATGGCGTACAGCAACAGTGGTCCCGCTCCGCAAAGGTGGTGCCACAACGGATCCTGGTAACTATTGCCCTATAAGCCTGACTATCCTGGTCTGCAAAGCTATGGAGCGTATCATCATGGAACTCATAAACAAAGACATTGGGAACCTCCAGACACTGGATCCTACCCAATTCGGCTTTGTTAAGGGCAGATCTTGCCTTTTGAACCTGGTCGACTTCTTTGAAATAGTCACCAAGGCCATAGATGAAGGGAAGGTAGTCCACACAGCCTACCTGGACCTCGCAAAAGCCTTCGACACAATACCCCACTCCGGCATCATAAATAAGCTCACCAGCTTAAATATCAACCCCTATGTCACAAGATGGGTTGCAAACTGGCTCAGGGATAGAACCCACATGGTCAGAATTGCAGGTGCCATGTCAGACTCTAAACCAGTTACAAGTGGCGTCCCACAAGGCTCAGTCCTGGGACCAATCTTGTTCGGTATATATTTCTCTGAGGTACAGGCTAACACGGGAGGACTATGGCTGACCAAGTTCGCAGATGACTGCAAACTGGGTGCCATAATTGACTCTCCGACTGACACAAGCACCCTCCAAAAGGGTCTCACAGAGACGGATAACTGGTGCTAGAGCCATGCCCTAAAGCTAAATGCCAAAAAGTGCACAGTCATCCCCTTTGGGAAAAACAAAGTGCCCACAAATTACCACATAGGTGGTAATCCATTAAGTATGGAAGAAGTAATTAGGGATTTGTGTACCCAAGTAGATAGTAATCTCTCCTTTGACAATCACATTGCCAAAGTGGTTAGAAAGACCTTCTATATAGCCTACCTTATCACGAAAGGGTTCACATCTAGATCAAGAGAGGTCATTGTGCCCCTCTACTCATCACTCATCAGGCCCATAATTGAATACAATGTCCCATTTGAGATGTACCTTACCCGACACCTGCAGCAACTGGAAAGACCCCAAAAGAAACTCACCAAGAGGATCATGGGACTCAAACAGATGCCCTATGCAGTTAGGCTAAAGAAACTCCATCTCTGCTCAGTTGCTTACCGCCTACTCAGAGGCGATCTGTGCCTGATGTATAAAGCCATGTCCAACCCAGAATTAATGGACATGCTCCACCTCAGGAAATCCAAATCCCTTAGAGCTACATGCTCCAGGAACTTAAACCGCAGCACAGAAATAAACAGGACATGCTGGAGGGGACAGATTCATATCCCAGAGGCTTCCCTCACTCTGGAACAAAATCCCAATCCATGTTAGGCAGAGCCCCTCACTGACCCTCTTCAAGAGAAATCTTGACGAGTGGATGGGAGATCGTAAGTTTACCCCTGGGATCTCTTCTGTGTCCCTGCTAGACAGAGGCACAGTAAACTAACCATGAAAGGGCTATACAGAGGCACAGTCAACTAATCTAAAAGGGTGGCGAAAGCCAAACACACTCTGGCTAGGCTTATAAATGCCCTAGGGCAGATAGCCTAGTATCAACCTATGAACCTATCTGCAAACATCATAGTCCACGGGGACTCCTGTTTCATCTCGTCTGTCAAACTGTGCATCACCATTGCAAATAAGAAAGGGCTCAGAGCTGATCCTTGATGTAATCCCACCTCCACCTTAAATGCATCCGTCACTCCCACTGCAGACCTCACCTCTGTCACACTAACCGTACATATCCTGTACCACTCTTACATACTTCTTTCACACTCCCGACTTCCTCATACAATACCACAACTCCTCTCTAGGCACCCTGGCATATGCTTTCTCTAAGTCCACAAAGACACAATGCAACTCCTTCTGACCTTCTCTGTACTTCTCCATCAATAGTCTCAGAGCAAACATCGCATCTGCAGTGGTCTTTCCTGGCATGAAACCATACTGCTGATCACTAATCATTACCTCCCTTCTTAACCAAGCTTCCACTACTCTTTCCCATAACTTCATGCTGTGACTGATCAATTTAATCCCTCTGTAGTTACTACAGCTCTGCACATCACCCTTATTCTTAAAAATCGGTACCAAAACACTTTTTCTCCACTCCTCAGGCATCCTCTCACTTTCCAACTCAACAACAACTTAAAATGTGAAAATGGAAATACACCTGCTACATCATAACAACCTAAAATGTGAAAACTGAAATACACCTGCTGCATCATAATGTTTAATAGCACCTAATAAAAGGATTTGTTCAGTGATAAAACTGATAGATTAGGAACCTTATAGAACTCACTGACTGCAGTTGATACAAGCTATTATTTCAAGGAAATCAAAGCCAACTTCCTATAAAAGGAAGTAGCTTTTACTATGCAACCCTTTCATGGAGTTTTTTAAATATGAATGCCAATCAGTTCAATGAAGCTCAAAAGCAATAAAAAGCAGCACTGCTTTTGTATATATCAAACTTACCTTTGTCCTAGCAGTTGCCTTTCAGGTTTCAGTGTAAACAACAGTACAATCACAGAATGAAGAAACCAAAAGGTCAAAACCCAAAAAGTGCACATTGGAGAAAGCCAATAACTGTACAGCCAACAAGTGCTTGCATAGTGCCATCTAGTGATATTCTTTCAAAAGAACGTTTTGTGTAAGTCCTAACAAATCATCCCAGGAGTCCTGTTGAACTGAAAGTCTATCTGTGATATCAAGCCTCAGTGCGAGTCAGCATTAACCTTAGCACACTTCTTACTTCTTTCTCCTATGTTCACATCTTTAGGCAGTTTTATAACTGTGATTTATAATGTTTCATGATGTTTTATAATGTGCTGTGTAAAAAAAATTCTCTCCACATCATAATAAGAAATTCTTCAAGAGCTTGAGCTTTGTTAAAATAAAATGATAGTAATACTTTTGTGCAAGGCATTTTAGATTTTGAAACTAGAACTGCTTAGTTATGCTACAAATGAATGACATGAATGTTAGGTCTCTAACTGCTGTAAAAATTCAAAGCAAACTTGCAGGAGAAATTTAAAGTGTTATTATTTCCTCACCTTGATTTTTTCAGCTGTGTTTATTTATTTATTTATTTATTTATTCATTCATTTATTTATTTATTTATTTACCGGGAAAGTCTGACTGGGCCAGAAGCCCATTTTCAGTGAAGGCCTGGGGAGAAAAGTTCCACAGAAATATAAGCAAAATACAATAATTAGATACAATAGTATACATATAGAAAGATGCAGAATACACATCATCTAGTTAATCTATAAAAGAAGTATTTACTACAGTGAGTTTTCTAGTAGATACAGGTTCAAAAAGAAAAGCACAAGCATTTCAGTAAGGATCACTGTGAGAAAAATAAAATTAGTGCTGTGTACATATTAAATAATAGATATGAACAAATGAGATTTCCTTTATGAGGAGAGGCAGAAAATGAGGTAACGAGTGGACAGTGTGTTGAGAGAGTTATTGATATATTCTCAGTCAGGTCTGGCACAGGAGCAATGCCAGTTTTTGGATAGATGTTCAAATAGTAGTTTGAAACTGATAGATTCAGGTGTGTTTTGGAGGGTGTGGGGTACAGAGTTCCATAATTTGGCTATTTGAGAATAGGGCTTTACTGTGAGTGTTGTTAGCTTTGTTTACTGTGGGAAAGTTTCTGTCTGTAGATCTTAGACTTTGTGGGCATGAGTAGGGAACAACAAGTTCCTTGAGGGATGGGCAGTTGTCAAGATGGAAGATGATACTGTGTGTGAATTTAAGTTGGTAGAGATGGAGAAGGTTAGGTAGTGCGACACAATTTAATTTATGTAGAGCAATACAATGGTGGGTTTGGTGGGGAAGTTAGGCTGTGAAGCAGGCTATTTTGTTGTAGCAAGTTTCCAATCTGGTTAAGTCTGATCTTTTTAAGTTGGTAAAGAGGGGGAAAGCATATAGGAGCATAGACAGGAGGAAGGTTCTGGATATGGCTAGTCTGGTATTGTCAGTGAGGAACGGCTTGCTTCTGTACAATGAGCCAAGTTTGACATGAACTTTCTTAATTGTGATGGCTCTGTGTCGGTCAAATCTGAGTTTGTTGTTGATTGTCACGCCAAGGAGTTTTGTATGCTCAACTGGTTGGATAACTGTATTGTCTGCTGAGAGAATGGTGAAAAGATGGGTGGTCAGTGATTGTTTTCTGCTTGTAAAAAGCATTAACTGTGTCTTTTTGGGATTGAGGATTAGTTGTGATTTACTTTGATATGTTTATATATAATTAAAGGATTGTTGGGCTAATATTTCGAGGTCTGGTAAGGTATCTGCTGAGTAGATTAAAGTTAAATCATCCGCATACTGAACTACTTTAGTATGTGTTGTGGATGAGGCTAGATCATTAGAGAAGATGGTGAAAAGAAGGGGTCCTAGTATGGATCCTTGGAGGACTCCGACTGAGACAGGCAGAAGTGGTGAAAGTTTGGATTTCCATTGTACTGCTTGTCTGGCAGAAAGATAGCTTAGGAACCAGGAGAGGGAAGTCTGTGATTGGTTTAGTGAGGCAAGAGTATTAAGGATTTTCTGATAGGAGACAGTGTTGAACACTTTTGACATGTCTAGTAAGATTGATACTACTTGCTGGCTTGAATTTCTGAGTTGGTTGATGGTGTTAGAGAAATTAATTAGGGTTGTGGTGCTGCTGTGTTTTGGTCTGAAACCATGTTGGGAGGGAGAGATAAGGTTGTGTTCTTCAGTTAGATTCAGTTGATACATGTAAGCCACACCATAGCTCCCAACCACTCAGGAACAAATCGCAACAGAATCAGGGACAAATCCAGAAATAATCAGGGGCAATCAGGGACACTTGTAAAATATTAGTACTATTAACTTCAGACATTGACAGAATAGGAGAACATGAATTAATATACACTTTCTGAATTAAAAGAAGTGTATAACACTTAATTGTTGTCATTATCTATTCATTGTAATAAACCATCTTTTTTCCAAAAGTCATTAGTTTTAGGAGGGATTAAGAAGGACAGAGGTAAAACTGAGTCAAAATCAGGAATGTCCCTGAGAATCAGAGACAGTTGAGAGATATGCCACTCTACTAATTCTGTTAGCAAACAAAAGCAAAGGATCCATGCTCCCCTGAAATTAGGATGTCCACTGCAAAAGTCCAGTACTAAAGCAATATTCTCCCACTCCGTTCTTCCAGTCTGAAACATACTCCCCTCTTGCTTGTACTTTTGTCCCATGGGCTCCCTCACACACCACCAGCTCTGTGCTCTCCTCCTCCTACTCTCTTGTATTTGCATTCATCCCTCTTCTGTCTGTGCAGTTTGGAGTTCCTGTTGTCTACACTGTCAGGCTTCTTATTGTTCATATGTTCACAGGTTGCTACTGTGCAGCAGACAAGTTAAGCATTTTAAAGCCTAGCCACTATAATCCAACTAGTGCAGCCAACTAGTTACTCCACGTGTCCATAAGGAATGTGGAGGAGGGGCTTAGACTAAGGTAAATTTGCAGTTTCCAATCCACCTTCATCTATTTTATGTTGAAGATAGTGAGAAATACTCATTGCTTTACAGAAAACAGGACCTTGTTCTGGAGTAGGAAAATTATTTGGGAGAGTTATCTGTTATGCCAGCAAGTCCTAGTATTAAACAATCTTTCCGGAATCCTTTCCTCACTTACTCCTATATTATTTCCATTTCATCAGACCCTTATATAGCTCTTCTCCATTGCTCACATTTCTCTACATATCTGCGCCAGTTTAGTACTCCTACCTTCTACTTTATTGATAATTTCCTCCATATACATTTATCTCTCCCTTCTTCTCCTTCTCTTTCTCATCCTCTCACTACACTCTTACTCAGGTCTACCCCCATCACACTATTTCCTCCCCATTCACTTTATTCTGCACTAACATTATATATCAATAACTTCACCCACATTCCCATGAGCCTTTTCTATCCACTGCATAACTTATTATAAATTCTCTCCTGTATTTTATGATCACCTTATAATTCTTGACTTCCAATTCTTTTAATAGTAAAGGGAAAAACAAAGCCTGCATGCTACCAAAAGTAGTCCCAGCACAAAGCAAAATCAGTAGAACAAAATATGGATTTACCACCACAGCCCCGTAGTCACTCTGGAAATAAAGTCTTATTTAAAACTATTTATTAAAACAAATGAACAATGTTCAAGTCTTAAAATTGGAAGCAAACAAAAAGAATGGATTAGCGCTTTCGGCCATAGCCTTCTTCATATCCTATTGAATTGACCAATCACTAGGTATAAAATGTAGGCAGCAGCCAATCTCATTCCAGAAAAAGAGTCATTCCTTCATAATAGAAACAACCAATGGAGGAGAAGCTACAGATGAGCCTTCCGCATCTCCAATCAGCATGTCATATAATGACCAAGCCTTTTTCAAATCCAATCAAAAAGGGTTCAGCAGGCATTTTTTTCTTTTTTGCTAAAGCTGTTATATTATTATCTGCATAAATTGTTTCACTCAATGTGTAGTGCTGCGGTTTTTCACCCTGTGCTTCATTGAATAAGGGCCTTGCACAGCCCTGTATAACTTTCCCGGTAAACAAACATAAACAAATATAAATTTAGGTGCCTTGATCTTGTGTCCGTGTTAATACCACTTTTATGGATATGTAGTTGGTCAGGCAGGAGTGGGTCATTTACAGCTTTGTTGTAGGCCAGGTATAGATCACCCACAGAAGTCTGTATGAGATGAGAGACAGGACTTTTATATATCCTGGGTAACATAGGAAGTGTAATCCTAATTTTTTTAGTGATGAATTGCTTAGGTGTTTCAAGATCGATAAGGTTTTTTGCCAGTACATACTAAAGGGAACATTGTATTCTAATATGGACTTGATGAGGTATAGAGAAATCCCTTTCAGTGAATGACTGTTCACCGAACAATAACCAGCGAAATCTAATTCCCTCAAATGGCCATTTCAGCAAATTTTTTCCTGGGGTTGGGGAGGGGCGCTTGGCCAACCTAAAACCAGACAGAATTTAAAACCCTTCAAATTGGGGGTCTATGCCCCCCACACACCCCTAACTAAATATACCAACTCTGAGATCGCATTACAGAGGGGAAAAGGACAAATTCCCAATGATGGCCAAGCGTTTTTTTTTCCCTAGGAAAAAATTTGCTGAAATGGCTGTTTGTGGGAGTTAGATTTCACTGGTTATCATTCAGTGAATAGCTGTTTGCTGAAAAGTATTTTTATGGATGTAATAGAGACCCATGAATAAAGGATGACCTCTTTTGACCAAGAGGAGATGCCTTAGTATTTAGTTGACCAAGGTAGACAGCTTTCCTAAGAACAGAGGAAATAAGGTGGTCGAAGAGAGTTCATTATTCAGGAAGATGTGTAGGTCTCTAATGATGTTGTCTATTTTAAAGAGGATATCATATATCTGGAAAGTGTGCTAGCCCCAAACTGTACAATGCTACATTTTTTGGAGTTCAGCTACAATCCATGATTCTGACATCGTGAGTTTGTATGACTTAGGCTCTCTTGATGGCTCCAAGTGTCCTCAAGGGAGCTGATGAAGACTCCAAGCTTGCAGTCATCCATGAACTTGGTCAGCCAGACTCCTTTAATGTTGGATTTTACACCAGAAAAATGGATGCCAAGCAGAACTGGTCCCAAAATAGACCTCCAAAGTACACTGTTAATGATGAGTGCCTTGAAAGATAGCATGCTGTTAACTCTAATCAAATAGTGTCTGTCAGCTGGCAATCCAGCAAGGTGCATAGGGATTTATATTGACTTAGACAATTGGAATGTGTAGACAGGATTGTGTTTGTGAGGACACAGTTGGGGATGTTTGTGGCCATAGTTGTGGATGGCAATATTGGAGTGATAAACTCACGGAAGGATTAAGTAAAATTTATGCTTAGATTATTTGCTGTGCCAATGTATGCAAGGGTCGTTAAATTCTCCTAGAAGGATAATATGTGCATTAAAAGACATATACTTTAGTTTATTAAGATATGTTTTATGATTTGCAGGTGTTATGGACAGGGTTCTGTAGTTAGCCAGCAAGTAGTATGAGATATTGTTTACTGATATTCAGGCAATGATTTGGCTAAGTGTAGAGATGGTGATATTTTGGATAAAGTGCAGACATACCACCTCCATCATAACTGCACAGGTAAGAAGGGAGTGCTGTCCTTTCAATTTATTTGAACTAGTTGTAGGTGACAACACAAATATCCACTTTTCAGAGTTAAGAAGGCCTCAAAGGAGGGCATTTTCTTATATAGTCTTCTAATGTTGAGCAGTGCTGATATTTGCCTGATCTAAATTAGAATTTTCTTGGCTGATAGCCTGAGTAAACTAACATTATCTAAGAAAGGGATTTGGAGGTAAAGAAAGCTTTAGCTAATACATAAAAGACCTGATAAGATATTTGTAAGCCATCCTTAGCCAAACAGATCAAACTGTCTCCCATCTCCCCCAGACTGACACACATTTAGAAAGATACCAATAACTAAGCCAGTTACTACACTCAGTCATATTTTGTTCATATTATGTATTCTTCATCACATTGTTATCAATTCCTATTCTCTTTAATTGGTGCCCCTATTACATATCTAGGCAGAAGTTAAACATTTAGTAATTCATCTAGTTTAGTGAATGTTATCTGTAATCAGCAAGCCTGAAACTATGGCATTTTACATAATGCTAACTGGCCTTACTTTGTAAACTTTCCTTTTTATTTATTTACGTATTTGGTAACCATGAAAACAGAATGACTGAAATGGACCCTCTTCTAGCCACCGCCAGGGGCAAAAGTCAAGAGAGAAATTAGGCTACTTAATAAGGCATGTAAGCAGCAGTCAGTACAATATTGCACAGCACACAGCACTGTGTACCACCATAAAGAATAAATCATGCATACAGTCAGTGGAAATATTTATGTTGGACTGTAAGAGTTAAGTGCCCTTTCAACTTGGTTCTAAATCCCTCGAGGTCATTAGAATCACCTTAAAAAAAATAAGAGACAATTCAAGACTGTCTATAATGATGACATGTTTTTTTTCCCTAGCTAAGAGCTTGGAGAATAAAGGCCTAAGCAACTTAATGAAAAGTAAAAACATCCTGTACTTTAGCTTTTTTGTGTAATCTGCAATCTTGATAACTATATTTTTAATGTTGCTAAAACTGGCAAGGAAGAACTAGAAAGCCTATGTGTAGGCAGCAGACAGTAGTCAAGATGGACCAATCTGAGGTCCCTGGCGACAGGATGGAAATACTCCTGTCTCTGTTTAGTGGAATAAAGTACTGACCATTTTTAAATTGAATGACAATGAACCTACAGATTGTGGTAAAGAGAATTTAAAGCCAGAACAGTCAGTATTAGTGACAGAGGCAGTGAGGGGATTGCTCCACATCAGGTCTCAAGTCACAAAAAAAAAATTATCTTTATTAACTTCCACTGCATTTTCAAAGTTATTTATTTATTATTTATTATGTAGGGATCTAGGACATTTCACCAAATGCACATTTCACCGAAATGCATATCACCAAAAACAAACCACTGAAAGCACAATTCACCGAAAACACAATTCACCAAAACATATTTCACCGAAAGTGGTATATGGCCTTGTCCCCACTGTAGTGTGACCCTGGAGTTAGTATATATAGTCGGGGGGTGTGGGGGGCAGATCCCCCCACATATTTAAAGTATATATCATGTTTGGATAAGAGTAATATATTGCAATTGCAAGTATGCATGTATATAGTTTAACACATTTAAAATATGTGGGGTGTGGTGCCCCCCCACACCACCTGATGTGAGGTGCGATGCCCCCCACATCCCCCCTACTATATATACCAACTTCAGGGTCGCACTACAGTGGGGACAAGGCCATATTCCACTTTCAGTGAAATGTGTTTCAGTGAATTGTGTTTTCGGTGAATTGAGCTTTCGGTGAAAAGTGCACACTAATTTAACTTTCGGTAAAATGTGCATTCGGTGAAATGTCCTAGATCCGTATGTAGGTAGATATTTATTTATTTAATTTAATTTTTATTTGCTTCCTTGCTTATTTTAAGCAGAAAGGTAGATTGAATCATACAGACCTTTTAGCTGCACTCTAGTTATAAAGGAGTTAAGGACAAAAATTACATGACTGCATAAAAATATAATCAACTTTACATCTGATCATTATTGATCATTAACTAAAATTACTTAACAAAATAATCTTAACATATAAACAAACTTATAGTGTTAGTGCAGTTATGTTAATACTAGCAGGTACATTCCAAGTGGTGGGCCAGTTCAAGAGAGTCATGTACACACTATCACAGAGGGTAACTGCATACATAGGGTTGCAGTGGCACTAAAAGACATATTACTGCCCAAAGACTCAGTAGATTTATGGTCTGAAAAGTAGGTAAAGAAAAGGCTACAAGAATCTTTCTATGTGGGATTTTCACAGGCTAAAATATTGAGTGAAATGAGCAATAAGACAAGATTAAGACCTAGGGATAAGAATTTAAAAAGAAATAGAAAAGGAATGGGAGATTTCATCAAGTCCAGCAAGTTGTGCCATGTGGATGCCGAATTGCATTGAAATGCATGGATGATTTTGTGAAGAAGAAATACATTGAAAGATGAGGAAATTTTGTGTTCAGGGTGTAGCTGCCCTTTAAGGAAAAGCCATTGGTGAATCATTGCATGCAGTCTTAAATAGCATGAACTTAATATAAGGCATAGTAGTATGTCGGGACATAATAATTAGTAGGTGTTGCTGTTTGATATCGAAAAAATATGACAGTGCTGGTCTGGCATTGATCATAAGAGGATTGGGGAACGTAAATTTTGAGACAAAATGTTTTGAACTGGTTCTAAGGCAAGAATCACAATGTTTAAAGTGTCAATTAATGAGCTGCAGTAAAGAAAGATAAGGACCATATTGGGTGATTTCCATTCCCCTTATTTAGTGGCAAAAATGTTATTTCATAAGGTAAGGAGACTAAATGAGATAGATGATGTGGTTAAGAGGAATTACTTTACCCTCTGACAATATTACAGAGTGTTGGTGAGTAAGTTGTAATGATTTTAGAGGAATTATTAAGATATGGAGATAGTTCAGGTTTGCAGTATCATGTAGCATGATCTGTGATAAACACACTAGGTAAACAGGAGGTGATGGTGTCATGGGGGGAAATCAGTGATAGTACTACTGGGCAAAAAAAGGTGGAGACTTTGCCCTTTCTAACTTTGGTAGCAAAGTATCTTGGGAAATTACTCTTTCCATCTGTGTATGCCACTACAAGGGGAAATGATGGGAGGCTGCTGGAAGATCTGTATAAGTATATAGGATTTTGGATGAATATGACTTATCTGTTACATAGCAGAATTGCTGCTGTCAAGATAATGGTGGTCTGACAGTTAATCAGTGCAAGACTTGCTTAGTCATCTGGGTGCATGGGATGGTGAATAAACTTAGTAGTTATCTAACAGTTTTGTGTGTAGTGGATTAATAGCGATTTAGAGTGAAGAGTAAGAGAGATGGCTGGGGTGTCCTGATTTTAGAAGACATGTTGTGGCTTTTACCAAAGCTAAGGCAGCAAAGATGTATAACACTGCAGCAAACTGAAAGGTATGCGTAGAGGGAAGTGAAAAAAAAATTATATAGAGCACATACAGAAAGTCAAATAATGAGAATTAAGAAAGAGTGACACAATTTTCAGAAAAGCCAAAAGTACCAGTATTACCAAGCAACATGGACAATAGTGTTTTAGCACTTTCAATCACTTTAATTTCTTGTGACCTTCCTCAGAAATAACATTTCAAATAAATTACTTCCTTTTATACCCATCAACAGGAAATTACATCATAAATTAGACATTGATTTTACATTTAAAATACTTATAAAATTTATACTTCAGTCTTAAAAATGTATATGATTGATATGGTGTTACAATATTTGTACTTAAAAGTGGTAATAATTACCTATACAGTAAAAAAACACTTTAGGTTAATCATGTCATTTAATCCTGGAGGCTTGTCCGCTCCCAAATATAATTGCCAATATGCCTCCTTGCACTCTAAAATATTATTTAAATCTCCACCAAAACCAACTTTGTCCACGTTGTCTAATACAAAAAATTAAAACTTCTTGAATTCTTTACAAATGATGGAATGTCTAAATAAAGCATTAGACTTATCACTTTTTTTATAGTTAAATTGTGCTCATAAATACGCCTTTTCAAATTTCTTTTGGTCTTGCCTATATAATATTGTCTACATGTCACGCAACTTGCTACATAAACAATCAATTCACTGTTACAGTTGAAATAATTTTTTGCCCAGAATGTTTCATTAAATTGCCCTATAGTAACAAAGGAAGTGTTGCTGATGTACCTACACTGCCTACAATTGTTACAACTATAAGTTCCCTTTTTTATTGTACATGCTCTGGAAAGTTTTTTTGATTTTACCTCTTGGTACTCTAACATACTTTTGATGTTTAAAGTCTTCTTATAAGTAAACTTAGGACATGAACCTAGAATGTCTACTAGATCTTTATTTCCTAAAATAATCTTCCAATTTTCTATTATTGTACTCTTAATTTCCCACATTTCATCTACAATGGGGATTGGAAAGGATATTCTGTATTCATTCTTGACTTCTGTTGTACCATGTTGTTTAAACAACCCCCCTGCTTCTATCATAATCTCTGTGGACTGTAATATAGGTTTGGCTACATTCTTTCTCAAAAGTGAGACCTCTTCTTCTATTTTTTTGATCCACTTTTTGTCGTAACCTCGGTTTTGGAAAAACTTACTCAATATTTTTCCTTCTTCCAAAAATGTGTCATCCCTAGATGTTAACCTACTCAACCTTATATATTGTCCCTTGATGACACCTTTCTTCATATGAATGGGATGTAAGCTATCACTGTGTAGGTACTGATTTGCAAAACATGGTTTTCTGTAAATTTTACTTGTACAGGTCTTGGTCTCACTATCTATTCTTATATTAATATCCAGAAAGTTGATTGCCTTACCAAATTCTCCAATTTTGAATTGCAAAAAAGAAGTGGTATTATTTAAATCATCTACGAATTCTTCGAATTCTACTTGATTTCCTAACCATAAGAAAATCAAATCATCTATAAACCTATGATAGATTTTTACTTTAACAAAATTTGGATGTATTTCTAAGTATTTTTGTTCCCAGTTTGCCATAACAATATTGGCAAACGCGAGAGCTACTCTAGCACCCATGGCTACACCTGAGATTTGTTGGTACGTTTTCTTATTGAAGGTAAAAACATTGTTTTCCAATATTATTTCCATAAGACTACAGCAAGTGTTAATTTTAATACTTGATAATGTAGTATTTCTATTTAAATACTCTCTCATGTATTCTATTCCTGTATGTTGATCTATAGATGTGTACAAACTTTTTACATCTAAAGTTCCAAAAAATGAATTTGTCCCATCAATAGAATGATTCCTGAGAATTTCCAATAGATGCCAGGAATCTCTCAAATAATATTTTGACTTTTGGACTATTGGATTCAATATTTTATCCAACCATACAGAGATGTTTTCTGTTTTTGACATCTTTGCTGATATAATGGGTCTAAATGGTATATTTTTGCTGTTCTCCTGAATTTTCGGAATTCCAAACAATTTTGTCATTCTAGGCTCTTCTACTAACATATAATCATAGCTGTTCATATCTATTTCTCCCTGACTGAACATATCAAATAAAGAACTATTTATTGTATTGTATTTTAACTTAACTGTTTCCAAACCAATATTTTTATATGTGTTGTTGTCTGATAAAGACATTTCTATGTTCTTTTCATACTCATTTGTGTTCATTATAACTATCATCCCACCTTTATCAGCTCTCATCACTCTAATATTTTTGTCATCACTTAAAGATCTTAGAGCTTTTGTCTCATTATCAGACAAGTTTTTTTCATACATATTACCTTTGATTTTTCTGAATTAATTTTCACAAGAATAATGAAAAACCTGTAACGTGTTCAGTAATGGAGGATTATATGTACTAGGTTTCCTAATACAACCTTTTTTCATATCATTTTGTGCAATATCATGCATAATATAATTCAAATTCAGTTTTCTCAGGTATAACCTAAAATCTATCAATAACTTTCCAATGTTAAATTTGTTAGATGGAATGAATGAAAAACCTTTTTTTAAAACACTTATTGCATCCTTACACAATGTGATTTTTGACACATTCAAAATGTCCATCTCAAAACAGTCCACATCTGATGAATCTACCACTTCTTCTTGTTCTTGCCTTTCGGCTTGAACTTTTTTTGAGTGGCGTTGTACCACCTTGTAGTCCGTTTGTTTTGGTTGTTGCTCCCCTGAAAAGGAACCGCTGAATTGCAAGCTGATGTACTCGCTGCTTCAGCATAAGTTGTAATAATATGATTGTTTCCATTATTTATGGTAGTAGCTTGTCTCTCTTTATTGTTACTATGAAGACTTGTACCATCATTTGTAGATTCATGAGGTCTTACTGAAGCAAATTCAGTTTGTACAACTTGATCGGACTCATTTCCAGTCAAATTAGTATTAAAACCATTATTATTAGTATGTGTTGAATTTGTATTTTCACTGCCAACATCTTCTTTTATTATATATGCCTTGTTATTATTATAAGCAAAAAGATCTCTTTTTAATTTATGCTGCTTTCTGGACACAACGGTGGCCTTCTGCCTTTCAGCCTTAGCTTCGACCCCGTTATATAAAACCAGAAAGCTGTTAAAAGATGTATGGCTTTTAATTTTTTGATCCAAGTTTTTAATGAGTTCTTTCAAC